>NC_064621.1:79625751-79928781 GCF_023898315.1 Schistocerca nitens | reverse complement strand
ACACACACATTGCCACTGTCATCTCCAGATGCTAAGGCCCAACTCTGATTGCATCTGAGGTGAGCAGTGATCTTTGCTGGGATGGGTAGTGGGGGTACAGAGGAGGCATGGGAGAAGAAGGGAAGGGATATCAGGGTAGGAATGCCGGAAGATGCTGAATGTCTGTAGGTGTTGCTGGGAGGGACACGGTGGAGACAAGATACTGGGCTAACTAGATGGAATGGGGGAGAGGGAGGCATAGGGAGAGTAAAGACAGAGAGAAGTGGAAAGGATTGTGCAGATACACTGGCAGAATAGAATGTGTGTAGGGCTGGAGTGGGAGTAGGTAACAGGATAGGCAAGCGGAAGACAGGGACTACCAAAGATTGAGGTCACAGGGTTACAGGAATAAAGGGTACATTGCAGGTAGTCACTTCCTGAATGGTGCTGTGGACACAGGTTTCACAATTTATTCTATGGACAGTGATGACAGCGAGCTGTAATCCAAGGACAAACATACCCCATATCATTTAGATGCAACTGAGGTCACATGAAGACTTATTTTGAAGAATTTGAAAAGATTGTGTAGTGTCACAAAATTGCTGACACTAGTGTCCTCCAACGATGCAATCACAGTGAATGTCTAATTTGACTATGATTAGTTTTAATGGACTATTATTTAATATATTTAATTGCTTTTTCACTAGGACTTGTTTAGGTTTTTTTTTTTTTTTTTTTTTTTTAACTTTGTGTGGGATGAGCAAGAGCTGCAGCCACCCATTGTTCATTCTCTGCATAACAAAGACTGGTTACTATTATGTCTGCCACGCATGCCGAAAATGTTGAGAGGATGACCTCCATTACACTGCATCAAGGAGGTCTGAACCTATTCTACCCTTGTGTTGCACAGATGCTATTCCTCTTTTAAAAATGGATTGTTGTTAATTTTTTCTAGACTAATTGGAGAAACTTGTCACAAAAGTAATAATACTTGTTAATTATACCCACTGAGCAAAATGTAACACTGATTTTACCAAACTACATTATACATTAGCAACAGAAAAGCCCCACAATTTTTGTAGTTGTGACGAAAAAGAGATTGCAACTAAGTCTTTTTTCTCAGTTAGCTGCCTTTTCATTTGTAGTCAGAATTGAATTGCCTTTAAAACTGGACAAATATTCAACAATAGTGAACATTTCTGCAGACGATGGTAAACTCTAGACATGATCCAATGGCATGCCAGTGTGTTTCGTGCAGCAATGCTGTCAACACTCACAGTAAGGTACAATGGGAACGAAATGGGTAGTGTCCGCTGTTGGTTCTATGCAGCCAATGAGAAAGCAGTGGGCAGATGATGCTGGAAGCAAGAGATGAAGAAAAATATTGCCACATTCTCATGTCAGTATAGATGGGAACTACGATACGTATTCAGGGGGGGGGGGGGGGGGGGGGAGCTGTATTCTCAGGTCCCACCATAACCACCACCTCAGACATCGTAAAATATTCAGAAGAAACAGCATAATACTTGTTACAACTGCAATTATAAATTTCATTTCTGCTCATTTCAATTATAAATTTCGTTGCTGCTCATTTCACTCAGTTTCAACAGTGCTATTACATCCCACCCTAATCTTCACCTCAGAAATCGTGGCATATTTGGAAGAAACAGACAATTATATATCACGAAGAAGATCATAAATTTCAGTGCTGCCCTTGCATAGGAATACACTGCCTCTTTTCTCATCTCTCATTGATTAGGTAAACCATCATCCCAGAAGCGATACCAGTGGTGATGACAATGATGATTAAAAATAGTAATACCACAAACAACGACCTCAAGTAGTAGGCATAGGAAATAAAGATAAAAATCAATGCAAATCATTTCTTTTTGGTTAATTTATTTCTCTTTGTGTTGTCAAAATGTAAGCATAAATTCAAAATAAAATCCTTAGGCAGGTACTTTATATCAATGAAACAGTTTATGAGTTTTATTACTCTGAATATATTACAAGTAAAATGTTCTCAAAGAGCCTCCTAAAATAAAATAAAAAGGGTCGGGGGTCAAGCAGGGTTGTCTTGTACGTGTGTAAATATGGTATCCTGGTTGCACCTGAGGAAGGGCTGGAAGCCCTGAAATCGATCATGACGCAATAAAAAGAAATTGAAGGTCTTTTTGCAGTCGGAGACACATTTATTCCTAATCTCAATAATAATTCTATAATCCTCTGAAATCATTTATGGGACGCTACAAACTCTCATTAATCTTCCTTACCAATGATGGCCCTCTCAGCTGGTGGTGTTTGAGATGCTGGAGCACCACGTCTACTCTGGTGGAGCTGCTGTGTTGCTTTGATGTACAGATTCAGCACACCTGGAGCAGAACATAATGCCATGCTCCACTGTGTTGTACGTACAAACCTGAAACACGGAGAAACTTACAGTGGTGCACAGCATGTTGTCAGTTGTCAATATCGCAAGGCCTATTAGGAGGAGGGAGAGAGGTGAGGTTGGGGAGGAGGAGGGAGAGAGGTGAGGTTGGGGAGGAGGAGGGAAGGGGAGTGGTTTCTACCCATGGGACCCAGACCGCAATGACCTCAATATTTTAATATTCACTTATTTCACACTAATGTGATTTCAGCTTTATAACCATTATCAAGATGAAACATCAAAAAATGCTGGACATGCCTGAATGACATGTCATTGTCGAAATATTACAATTATCTCTGAAGTGGTTTTGACAAATGTTGATGTCAGTTGATGTACTGATGTCATGCATGTATGTCACAGCAACGTATCAGCCAACACAAATGCGGTATAATATGCACAGTGTCAGCTGAACTATTTATTCATTTACATTCATATCCTGTAATGTGATGACTGTTTTATAAGACTAGATATATATGTTCTAATACTCTGATGATGATTACATATCATTGAGGCATGTCAGAGATTTGGTGATTTTTATGTACACTCTTCAAAATGGTTATAAAGCTGAAAAGTGTGAAATAAATGAATATTAAAATGTACAGCCAAATAGCAGAATGTCCTGTATGACTGTGGTCCCAACAAAGGAGAAATGATTTTCATAGGTGTAAAACTAGTTTCTGACTTTGAAGCTTCTCTCTGAATTTAAAGTTGTTGCAAACTCGCAGAGATGTAACGATGGCTTTTTTTTCTTCAACAGTTTCTGATCTGATTTTGGTAACCAATTCTGAAAGTTACTATACTTTCAGATTCAGAAGAACTATCAGTTACATCTCTTGTTGAAACATGAGCTCAGTGTTACACCTATTGATGAAGACAGCTTGCTTTCAGAATCTGTAGATGAGTTATCACTAAGGTCGACAATGAATAATTCATCCTCACTGTTGCTTTCGTGTCTCCCTGACCCCTTTCTCAATGCAACCACAACGCCCTATCATTTCCTTAGTAGTAAAAAATGATGAGAAACACACTGCTGATGATAATCCTCATGAACAGTAAGATGTAAAGTGAAGCCAAATGTTGCAAAATGAGGTCAGAACCAATTAAGTACCCAAAGCCAGCCTGGTAGCCAGAACTATGAAAAGCTACTGTGATATTGGCAGAAATCCCGGTGTACACTTAAACTCGTCAACATTACTCGGGTATCTGAGTGCTGGTATGTCTATATGCATCATTAGTGCTCAGGAGTCAGTAAGAAGGCATGAGCTAACTTTTCAATGGTGCTGAACAAAATTCCAGAGGCCATATTGTATTTATCAACAGCATCTGGGAAGTAGCAGGGCAAGACAAGTGAACTCATTAACAGCAGTCAGAAGGCTAACAGACTGGCTGAAGAACTACTGGGGAATAGTTTCACCTATATTATTCAAGAAGAGAGGCTCAATTCCTATTCCAAGATTAGGGCAATATTAGTAAGTGGTAGATTACTTTGAGAAACTTCTGGATGAAGGAAACCCGAAAACCTTGAGAAGAGGGCAATCCCAGTTAGAAAATGATATGGGATATATCATGAGAAGACCTGGTATCAGATCTGAAGGAAAGAGAAACTGGAAATCTATAAAGAAGATCAGTTTCCATATGAATGGAGTGAGGGAGAGAGAGTGTGTATAATTTTGCCCAGTTACAAAGAGGAAAAAAGACATACAAGGCTGTGCTAACTAGAGGAAAATTAAATTCATGTTGTTGTTGTTGATGATGATGACGATGATGATGATGATGATGATGATGAGTATTATTTCAGCTGAAGACTGACTGGTTTCCTGCAGCTCTCCACACTACTCTATATTGTGCAAGTCTCTTCATCTCTGATAACTACTGCAACCAGCATACATTTGAACTGACTTACTCCATCCACCCCTGTGTCATCCCACACAATTTTTACCCTTCACACTTCCTTCCATTATCAAACTGGTCCCTTTAAGTCTCAGAATGTATCCTATCCACTGATCCCTTCTCCTAGACAGGTTATGCCAAACATTTCATTTTTCCCCTAATCATATCAGCACACCTCATTTGTTACTCAATCTACCCATTTAATCTTCACCATTCTTCCACAGCACCACATCTCACGAGCTTATATTCTCTTCTTGTCTGAACTGCTTATCATCCCAACTTCACTTGATACAAGACCACACTACATACAAATATCTTCAGAACAGAGGTTGCAACACTTTAATTTATACTAGTTAACAATGTCCTCTTTTTTTACAAATGCTTCTGATGCTAAGCCAGTCTTCACGTTACATCTTCTACTTCAGCCATCATCAGCAAAATAGGTGACCAAATCACAAAACTCATATATTACCGTATTTATCAAAGTATAGGATGACGCTGATTGTAAGACGACTGCCCCCCCCCCCCTTTTCCCTTTGGCAAAAGGTTTCATGAGGAAAATTTATTGTTAACAACAGGGAACTAACATGCATTGAGATTAGAAAACAGTGCATTGATAATGGCTAGGTACACTGACGAATCAAAATTGCAGACTGCTTTATTGACACATAGTATCTGCCTAAAAAGTTAACATTATGACCTTACGACTTATCTTAGAAGAAAGATTAAGGAAAGGCAAACCTGCGTTTCTAGCATTTGTAGACTTAGAGAAAGCTTTTGACAATGTTGACTGGAATACTCTCTTTCAAATTCTGAAGGTGGCAGGGGTAAAATACAGGGAGCGAAAGGCTATTTACAATTTGTACAGAAACCAGATGGCAGTTACGAGAGTCGAGGGGCATGAAAGGGAAGCAGTGGTTGGGAAGGGTGTGAGACAGGGTTGTAGCCTATCCCCGATGTTATTCAATCTGTATATCGAGCAAGCAGTAAAGGAAACCAAATGAAAAATTTGGAGTAGGTAATAAAATCCAGGGAGAAGAAATAAAAACTTTGAGGTTTGCCGATGACATTGTAATTCTGTCAGAGACAGCAAAGGACTTGGAAGAGCAGTTGAATGGAATGGACAGTGTCTTGAAAGGAGGATATAAGATGAACATCAACAAAAGTAAAACGAGGATAATGGAATGCAGTCGAATTAAGTCGGGTGATGCTGAGGGAATTAGGCTAGGAAATGAGTCACTTAAAGTAGTAAAGGAGTTTTGCTATTTGGGGAGCAAAATAACTGATGATGGTCGAAGTAGAGAGGATATAAAATGTAGACTGGCAATGGCAAGGAAAGCGTTTCTGAAGAAGAGAAATTTGTTAACATCGAGTATAGATTTAAGTGTCAGGAAGTCGTTTCTGAATGTATTTGTATGGAGTGTAGCCATGTATGGAAGTGAAACATGGACAATAAATAGTTTGGACAAGAAGAGAATAGAAGCTTTTGAAATGTGGTGCTACAGAAGAATGCTGAAGATTAGATAGGTAGATCACATAACTAATGAGGAGGTATTGAATAGGATTGGGGAGAAGAGAAGTTTGTGGCACAACTTGACTAGAAGAAGGGACCGGTTGGTAGGACATGTCCTGAGGCATCAAGGGATCACAAATTTAGCATTGGAGGGTAGCATGGAGGGTAAAAATCATAGAGGGAGACCAAGAGATGAATACACTAAGCAGATTCAGAAGGATGTAGGTTGCAGTAGGTACTGGGAGATGAAGGAGCTTGCACAGGACAGATTAGCATGGAGAGCTGTATCAAACCAGTCTCGGGGCTGAAGACCACAACAACAACATATAGCATTTATTGATTGTCTACATTTTGATAACACAAGTAGCAATAAAATAAAGAAATAGTTTACATTTATTTTCAGACAGTCTTCTTTTTTTATATTTTTCACTTACTAAGCCTGTCATCTGTGATAACACAATTTATCTTCATTGTCACATACACTGGCTGTTTTTCCTTATATGTTACAATTTCTGAGGTTGTGGTTACTGTGGAACCTGTGAACACAGCTGTTTTTATCCAAATTCATATCATATTTCACTTCTATACTGACATAATACTGTTACAATGGCTCTTGCTTCCAGACATATTGTCCACCTGTTGCTCTCTCATTGGCCGTGTAGAACCAACAGCTGACACATCACATTTCATCCTCATCAAATGTCACAGTGACAGTCGACAACATTGCAGCACAGGACACAGAAGTAAGCCACTGGCTCGCATCTAGACTTTTACTGTTTCCAAAAATGGAAAATCCAAGATGAAATGTAACAATATAATGAAAAGCATAGTTGCTATTCACCATACAGCAGAGATGCTGAATTGCAGAAAAGCACAACAAAAAGGCTGTCGGAAAAGTTAGCTTTCACTGGATGTGGGTAGTGATGAAGCTGGGGCGGGGAGTGGGAGGGATAGCAGGGTGCTGCTGGGAGCATGCAGGGACAAAGTGGAGAGTGGGGCAGCTAGGTGCAGTCGGAATATTAGACGGAGGGCGGGGCAGAGAGGGGAGGGGAGTTAGCAGAAAAGGAGAGAAACAAAAAGATTGTGTGTGTTGGTGGAATAGAGGGCTGTGTAGTGCTGGAAAGGCAACAGGAAAGAGGCTGAATGGGTAAGGACAATGACTAATCAAGGTTGACCTCAGGATATATTGCAAGGAGAGTTCCCACCTGCACAATTCAGAAAAGCTGGTGTTGGTGGGAAGGATCCAGATGGCACAGGCTGCGAAGCAGTCATTGAAATGAAGGACATTGTGTAGATTCCCATGGTTAGCAACACTAGATTATTTGCTGCCCACTCAACTCCCTGAACCTGCAGTTGCCCCACCATCTACCGACATCTATTGGTACAATCTCCAAGACAGGTCTTAAAGCTGTAATTTCTTCTCATGACAACAATTATAGTCAGTTTAACATGATTTATTTCATTTGTTAGATATTTCATTCTCAACAGCAAAAAACGTGCAAGAAGCTACATGTTCGCAAAATTAAGATGCTGAGATAGATGTGTGGAGCAGGAAATTGGATAGAATTCCTAATGAGAAAATGGAAGGAGTTTGAAGAGTTAATAAGGTGTATAAGAACATCTATGACCAAAGACATCATTGGTATGGACATGTAATGAGAAGAGATCAAACTTATTTTGGATTAAGATGGATGGGGATGTAACAGAGAGCTCCAGGGAACGAGGTAAGAAGAGAAACATAGACTATGTTCAAGGTAACCAGAGGGAGAAACAACCAACCGTAATGGGTTAAACTGAAGAAATTTGCCAAGGTAGAAAAAGATTTTTGTTCATACCTCTCTCTCCAAGTCAGCCACTGTAACTGACAGTTACCACTTATTTTTAAGAATAATGGTAGAACACAGCCATTAAAAAGAGCAACCTATAACCCAAGTGTCATAGTTTGATTGCTTCTAATTAACAATAACAACTACTGAATCAAAGAGAGCACCACAATAACAGGAATTCAAGTGTGAACATAAAACAGTCATCACAAGTATTTTGTTACAGCTTTGCTCTTATAAGCATCCAAAAATAGCATTTTTCAATAACACACCAAACAAAAATTTAATAGAAACTATTGTTTAATAATTACCCTCTCCAGAGTTCAATGCTGGTAGGTTGTGTGCTTAGAAGAGCTTCAATCTGCCGAGAAGCTACATCAGCTGACAATGAAGACTCCGCAATTGTAACTCGTTTTCGTACAAGCTGTTTGTTCCCTGGGTTAAGGGCTAGGGCACGATCAATGATTGATAACTGCCGTTCTGCCATTGTGCCCTTTCCATGTACTCCACGATATGCGCGTTCAAACTGATGTACAACTTCCTGCAGAACAACAGGAGGGTCAGTTTATTTCATCATTTAAGTTCATGAACAGGTATTGACTACACAGTCAGTTCAATGAATCAACAATTATTATGCAGCAACAAAATATTGCATCCAATTAAATACAACAACAATCACCAACAATGTCAGTGTCCAATGCGTGTATACATCAATTTGCATATTAACCTAGAATACTATACCAATTTTGAACAATTACTATACCAATTTTGAGCTCTTCCATACCTATATCTTCATTGATTTGACTACCACACCTAGTTTTGACCAGGAAAATAATTAACAGTGACATATTGCCAGAATTATGAATCCTTTATTGGAGGAAACTTAAAGAAAAATACAGTTCAAGATTTACACAGTCTTTCCATTGCAAAAAAATCACAAAAACTCAAACTGCATAGGTTCACAAACAAAAAGGCATTGATACATATTTTTCACCCAACGGTAACAATATGTAATAAGTACCCAAAAGAAAATTGCATCAGCTCTTACACAATAATTTGAGTGATCGCGTGCCAAGGTTATTGAATATGAACAATAGTAACACAAACAACGGAAAGAGAAATTACTAGATCAGTTTATCCAATGAAGGAAAAGTAACTTGGCAAAGAAAGAGGAAACACAAAAAATATGTACACCTAATGAAATAATCAGAGTAGCTGACATATAAATGAATATAAGATCCAAAAAACATACAACAAATTAATCAAAGGTGCCACTGACTAAAGAATATGGCTACATATCACAAATGGCCTCTTGACTATAAATGTTGCACTGAGGAATTGTATGAAATCAATTCTGAAGAAACAACGTTCCGCCAGAAAGTAACTCATCCCCATAATGTGAATTCCTTCAGGCTTCATGAGCATTGCCAATGGCACGTATTGCAAGCAGTCTTGTGATGTTTCCCATCACACGTTACACAGTTGCTTTTTGTCATACTTCTCAGCTTATAGCTGGAATCTCTACAGATGCGGCATTCTTTAGGCTGAGAGGGATGGGTGATGGACATGGCTCCATGACCTGCATTGGAAATTGATGGGCAAGTGGTAGAGTTCCTCTTTCTTTTGTTTGAGACACTGTTCAATGAGGTTTTTAACTTCAACATGTTTTCTGTTCTCTGCATCATGTGCCGATGTTGCCCTACAATATCTTTTCTTTCAATGGGCCATTCCTTTGACAAAGCACCTGCAAGGGAGAACATGAAAACCAGGCGAGACAGATTCTGTTCATCGCTTCTACACTATGGGCTCTGTACAAACTGTGCATATAAATAATTTAGGTGTTTATTGAGGCAATATTTACCATATTGTAAAACTAACAGACTGGCCACCGCTTGGTTTTTCTTATGGCATTTGCAGCGTGGCACATCTGGTCAAACGTATCAACGCCAGAATTTGTTTCATTGTACTGGAGAATATTGTACAGTTTATGGTTGTCTGGATGGATGCAGGCCATTGTAATGAGCGGATTAAAGGATGCAAACGAGGTTGTTATGTTTTGGCTTGTAGGGAACTGCCGTCAGATTGTCATCATAAATGAAGAAGGCCTGTAGGCCGGTTTTCAAAATTTATATCAACGAATTCAGCTGGAAGTTCCCCCTTGTTCAACCGAATTGTCTCCAGGGCAGTGAGCTCGTAGTCAGACTTAAGCTTCTTTGAAAGCAGAATGGACATGCAGCAATTGTCCAAGGTTATATTTCAATTTGAGCCTTCAACAGATTGAAATAGTTTTTCTACAAAAAAAATCTGCCACTAGTATTCCAGTCAGGGTCATACCCTTCCCCAAAAGTGGCACTGTGTGTACCACAAATTTTGTCCCACTGTCACACATCATTACAATTTTCATTCCATATCTGCCAGGTTTGTTGGTAATTTATATCTTGAATGTGACCTGCCTACGGAATCCAACTAGTTGTTCATCAATAATGACATAGGCACCATGTTCTCTAGCATCATCTCTCAAATCTTCCTCACTGCAGATAGCTTATCATTGGGGACCCGTGATGTTCCGATGTCAAATCGAAGACAGCTTATGATAAAACTGAATCGAGCCCTGGAAGTTGTAGCCAAAACCTGGGCACCACATCTGCTCTCATTGAACCAAATACACATTGGGATATGATTCACCTTCAGGGCAGGCCAGAAAAGCTTTCAGCTCACTTTTGCTGGTGACCAACATTCCATTTATGGGTTTATACTATGTGTGTTGCTCAGCAATTTCAGCATTCATGCAAAGTAACATTTCATTGAGAATGTCACCTGAGAAAAATAACTCAAAACATTTTCGAATATCACACCTATACCCAGTGGAAGCAGTCAGTCTTCGACGAATATGAACTACATTTATGCTGGTGTTTTACCAATGGTTTCATGCAAACTTTTGTTTTCCAGGCCATTCCTGTCTTAGGCATTAGCTCACCTTTAGATGGCACCAGGATACATAGGAAGTCATCTACAGAGGACAACGTTGTGACAGCCATCTGGTATGCTGCTGAGGAGCTCCTCTTCCTTGAACCAGTCTTGTTATTTGTGTTCTCCACATTTTTCAGGCCAGTATTTTTGGAGTGAATAGCTGATTGCTTTGCCTTCTTGTTTTTCACAACAAGTGCTTCCTTCTCAATTTGGGCCACCATTGCATTGAGTTTTTCTTCATCCCAATCTGATACAACATAGTCGATAGTGTCACTGGAAACAATGTCTTCCTTTTCGACATTCATCAGAATCATCATGTCAAGATCTGATTCCATTGCATCCATAACTCTCAGTTTTGGGTAATTTGTCAGAATCTACAAAGAAAATGAAAGTTATGGAATAGGCACCACAACTCACTTGAAATCAAAACAAAATTTTTAACAAACATCCAGTCAGACACCTATAGCAAGTTGGTCTCTCATTACTAAACGTTTGTTGCATTGACGAGTCCATTCCCCCCCCTCCCATGAATACTAAACGTTAGTCATTTTGATGCATCAAAATTGAAGTGCACACCTATACCTTCATTGATTTGATGTTGTAACTTTGTGACCAAATAGGGTTTACCTGATCGAAGAGCAGCGCAGGTCACATCCACCAGTGGAATCAGAGAGCCAACTACATCCACCAGGCACCGCTGCGAGGACAGTGTGCCCCTCCCTCCCATAATAAGAGAAAGGATTACTGAAGGGGAATATGTTTGTCGAATCAACTACTACCAATAGTATTCTAAGTTTAAGATAACACTGGTTTGTGTGCCTTAGCAGTATTAAACAGTTCTGTACTGTCGCGGAATAGTAAAGAGTTGGAAACGTGGAATATTGTCAAAGTTTCGTTGCCTATGCCGAGAGCCAGAGGCTAAGAGAGCCAAGAGCTAAGACGATTCCACATATATCGGAATGTGTCATCACGCAAGGGCAATGGCCTGGTTACACACAACAGGTGAGAGAGAATTGCTTAGCACGCGGGTTTGTGTTAGACGGAGACTTTCGTAGAGTGCAAGACAGAGGTATAGCGTCAGCTGTAATGCATTTCACAACTTTGCTTAAGTCTGCCACAACAACATGTAACTCTGTTGCAAGGACACCTAAGGGGCAAGTACAACAGATGAATCAGCAGTATAAGTGAAATGAATGCGGTCATTACAAACGAGCATGATGTCAGGACGTCGCTCGTGCTTCCTTTAAATACGCCAGCTTGGATAGCAACAAAGCACTCGCACTCGCAGTTAGATTTGCAGTTAGATGTGTACTGGGTCGCTGCGTAGCACTCAGCTCGGTGATCGACATGTTAATCTTTATTAAGGAGATGTTGCAGTAAGGGTGGCCCATCCAGCAGCAGACGTGAGGGGACAGTACCAGCTCTGGTCCTCTCTGCTGCCGCTGACAATCATCAACCCTGGATTAGCAGACATCACGGCAGACTCGCTCGCTGCCAATGCTGACCACATCAATGAGCTGTCGTCGAGATCGTGCATGCATCGGCCGCCACAACCGGGTGAGCCGACGACGCTGGGGAACTGCAGCCCGTTCCGCCCGTCCAATGCGGACGAGCCACCAGGAGGAGCAGGGAAGAAGATGGGGTGGGATAGAGTACACTCTGCACTACGAGAACACTTCTCATGCCGACAGCACCGGGACTCCAACCCAGAGCCTTCACACGCACCAGCTTGCTGTCCGCAGCTGAGCCGCCGCTCAGCCGGGCGCCGCCAGCCACGCACGGCCGAAGTAAGGACATTCCTCTGCTACGTCACAGCAAGCGGCACTGCACTAGCAAGACTGCGCAGCCCGGATCTGGTTTCATCGCTACGAGTCAGCGAGGACTCGGGGAAGGTTGTTGATATCACCAAGCCACATTGTACTCGGCAGGAATAAAGATGTTATGAGTTAATAATGTTTCTTTGGCATTTCTGACGCTTCTACAGCCATTTTGTAGCATCCTGACAACCGCTCGGCTATCCAGTCCACCATAGGCGACTGGGACCACCGGGACTGCCAACAGATTTGGTGTCAGAAGTCCTCGCGCCCACCACCTACAGATTTGGTGTAGTGGTAAGTGCACGAGGCGATTTTTGTTAATAACTATAGATGCACGTTCTTTGTTGGGAGTGCACTTTGTCAGACCTGCGGAAACAGCAGATTTATCTGAGTTTAAGGGAAACAGTTGGGAAACGTACTTGCTACCAGTCAGATGTACTGTGTGTAATTTAACGGGGCATGGGGAGCCGTGCACGAAGTTTGTGCCAGTGGAATGTTCAATTTGTAAACGGTTTGGTCATGCAGCGCACATTTGTAGAGAGTGTCGCTGGGCAATAACAAGGCGGAAGGATTAATTTTGTTTAGTTGTGCATTGTGAGTCTTGTTTGTCTTCTTGTGTGTAGTGCTAAACTGTAACAAAGGAGTTGAGTAGCTAGTGTAGTTATTATTCTGAGGAGTAAATTCAGTATAGAGTAAGTTGTTGGTAATTTGCACAAATCATGCCGGAAACAAGATCCATTAGTACTGAAGTGAGTATAGCTGCTTTGACGGAGCAAGTCTCAAAATTGTTAGAAGAGAATGCGCAGCATAAGTTACGTCATGTAGAATTAATGATGCAAATGGAGACCTTGCGTTCGGTGCAAGAGTCGCAAACGGGTTCAAGTGAGTGCAAGTCAGAAGCAATGTCCAACCTTGCAATATATCCTTCAGTAGCTAACCTGATTACGCCTTTCTCGGGTAAAACAACAGAGGATGTCAGAGGATGTCACAGCATTCATTAACGATGTTTTGGCAACAGCTGCAATGAGCAACTGGTCGGATGTAACTACGTTACGTATGGCAAATTTGCGACTTTCAGGGGAAGCCAAGATGTTCGTGATGTACCCCGAGATGCTTAGTAAGGCGAGCACGTTTGAAGAAGTGGCAGATGGGTTACGACAAAGATATCATAAGCAGAATAGTGCAAGATTTTTTAGGGAGAAGTTAGCTAATTTGACACAGAAGGTCAATGAGACAGTGGAGTCTTTTTCAGATAGGATATGGAAAATTAATTCACAGACCTATGAATTTGTGGTGTCACTGCCAGACACCACACTTGCTAGGTGGTAGCTTAAATCGGCCGCGGTCCATTAGTACATGTCGGACCCGCGTGTCGCCACTGTGTGATCGCAGACCGAGCGCCACCACACGGCAGGTCTCGAGAGACGTACTAGAACTCGCCCCAGTTGTACGACGACGTTGCTAGCGACTATACTGACGAAGCCTTTGCTCTCATTTGCCGAGAGACAGTTAGAATAGCCTTCAGCTAAGTTAATGGCTACGACTTAGCAAGGCGCCATTTGTAACATTGCATATATCTAAAGAGTCTCACTTGTATCGCCACAATCTCCACATGTCTTATCAAGAACGATGTATACAAAGGATGGATTAAAAGTTAAGTAGTCCAGAAGCTACATACTTTTCTTTATAGCATTCATTAAGTCTCCTGTTTCAGAACTCACTCCATCCTTCGTGAGTTAGCGCATGCATCTTGGCCGCCTCTTTCAATTAGTGTACGTAGTGTTGGCAAGTCTGCCGACACTACAGAATTATCGGGTAATCTTGATGCGGATTGTGTGTTACTACGAGAGGCAGAAAACAGAGCCCTCAATGTATTCCTCAGGGGGATTCCTGCCTCGTAGGGTTAGGATGGAGAATCCTGGGGATTTAGCTGCAGCACTGCGTATTGCAAAGCATCTGCAGGAGATAGACATTGCAACAAGGGTTCGCAATGATAAACGCATTTTTGCGTTGGAGAGGAATTGTTACCGTTGTGGGAGGAAAGGTCACCTGAAGGCTCAATGCTGACAGCCGCAGTGCTATGCTTGTAAACGCTATGGTCACAAGGCGAATGAGTGTTGTAGTAAGTAGAATGGTAACAGGTATGAACAGGATAAAGCGTTAAACGGGAACGGGAGTGTTTCGGCCGTCAGAAGACATTCCCGGTAAGTAGACGTACGGTGAAAACTAGTACAGAGACGGATTGTTGCTTGATGGGTGTTGTAAGGAATAACAGATGTAAGTTTTTGACTGATACAGGGGCATATGTATCTGCTGCTAGTCTATACCTCGTGGGTAGGAGAAGACTAGGTACTCCTAGGTATAGACTACGAGGAGTAGGGAATAACGAGTTGCAATCATTGGGTACAACACAGCTCGTTTTTAAGACTGGAACTGTAGAGTTCAGAGAGCAAATGGAAGTGTTGCCAACTGTGGGACAAGGGTATTCTGTGATTCTCGGACTGGACTTCCTCGATAAACACCATGCCAAAATTAATCTTTCACAGCGTACAGTTGAACTTGGTGGAAACTTGTTTTCAATGGGTACAACAGCTGTAAATGTTTCTACATCGCGAGGTGCATCCGTTGCTAAGATGTCACCAACTGAACCGCGTACAAGGGCATTAAAGATTATTATGCATGTCAGAGTGCCTTCGGGTACAGGGAAGTTAGTTTGGTTGTCAGTAGGTACCGATGTACCACAGCAGAGACTATGTGTGGTGGAGCCACTGCAAGGCAATGAAGCATTGGATGAAATGCATTGTTTTATTAGGAGGAGCGTTGCGCGCGTAACGGATATAAATGGGGAACTGATTATTCCAGTCAGTGTAGATAATTTTGGGGCAGATGAAGTGGATCTCCCAAAGGGTTTAGTGGTAGCAAGTTTGGAAATACTCGACGATGAGGATATAGGTGAATCCCAAGGTGATTATAACGTCAAGCAAACCGTCAAGGCATCTGTACTACGTGATAAGATTCGTAATTTGGAGAATGGTGATCGGAAAGCTATGGAAGCTTTGTCAGTATTTAGATTTGTTTAATTCAGAAGGTCCATACCAGCAACTCCTATTACACAGCACCGTATACCGACTGGCGATAGTCCGCCAGTCTATAGAAAACCATACATGATAGCGAAACACCTACAACCACTAGTGGAAGAATTTATTAATCAACAGTTAAGGGTGTGTACCCGTGGTCTAGGGGTAGCATCTTTGATTCATAATCAAAACGTCTTCGGTCCCGGGTTCGATCCCCGCCACTGCCTAAATTTTGATAAATAATCAGCATTGGCGGCCGAAGACTTCCGGCATAAGAAGTCAGCCTCATTCTGCCAACGGCCTTGTCAAAGAGGGCGGAGGAGCGGATAGAGGTTCAGGGCACTCTCTTGTCCTAGGGGTGGGAAATTGCCCCTAAAGGCGGAAGAATCAGCAATGATCAACGACATGAGGATGCAGAAGGCAATGGAAACCACTGCATTAAAGACACGTAACGTGTATCCACAGGACATGTGGCCTGTAATTGAAGAAGTGTCATGATGATCTCTCCATTGGCAAAAGATTCCGGAATAGTCCCCCATTCGGATCTCCGGGAGGGGACTGCCAAGGGGGAGGTTACCATGAGAAAAAGATTGAATAATCAACGAAAGGATAACGTTCTACGAGTCATCGCGTAGAATGTCAGAAGCTTGAACGTGGTAGGGAAACTAGAAAATCTGAAAAGGGAAATGCAAAGGCTCAATCTAGATATAGTAGGGGTCAGTGAAGTGAAGTGGAAGGAAGACAAGGATTTCTGGTCAGATGAGTATCGGGTAATATCAACAGCAGCAGAAAATGGATAACAGGTGTAGGATTCGTTATGAATATGAAGGTAGGGCAGAGGGTGTGTTACTGTGAACAGTTCAGTGACCGGGTTGTTCTAATCAGAATCGACAGCAGACCAACACCGACAACGATAGTTCAGGTATACATGCCGACGTCGCAAGCTGAAGATGAACAGATAGAGAAAGTGTATGAGGATATTGAAAGGGTAATGCAGTATGTAAAGGGGGACGAAAATCTAATAGTCATGGGCGACTGGAAAGCAGTTGTAGGGGAAGGAGTAGAAGAAAAGGTTACAGGAGAATATGGGCTTGGGACAAGGAATGAAAGAGGAGAAAGACTAATTGAGTTCTGTAACAAGTTTCAGCTAGTAATAGCGAATACCCTGTTCAAGAATCACAAGAGGAGGAGGTATACTTGGAAAAGGCCGGGAGATACGGGAAGATTTCAGTTAGATTACATCATGGTCAGACAGAGATTCCGAAATCAGATACTGGATTGTAAGGTGTGCCCAGGAGCAGATATAGACTCAGATCACAATATCGTAGTGATGAAGAGTAGGCTGAAGTTCAAGACATTAGTCAGGAAGAATCAATACGCAAAGAAGTGGGATACGGAAGTACTAAGGCCGGTATTACACTATCAAATTTCTTTGTCAATGATTTGATCAAAGATGTGATCAAATATTCCATCAAATATATTTGACAAAGATCTTTGACGTAGCGCTAGACGGGGTATTACACTGTCATCAAATTTTTCGTCAAAGTTCAAGATGGCTGACAACAACTTGTTATTAACCGCAGCAGTTGCACGTATCGCAATTGCATTGTGTGCACATGCGGAAAAGAAGTGGAGGAAAAAAAGGAACCATACATACGAGGTTGACAGTCTTAAATTCCTGGGATTGCAACTTGATAATAAATTCAGTTGGGAGGAGCACACCACAGAACTGCAGAAACGCCTTAAAAAATCTGTATTTGCAATTCGAGTGTTAATAGCAGACATAGGCAACATAAAAATGGAGAAGCTTGCATACTTTGCCTACTTTCATTCCGTAATGTCATATGGGATAATATTTTGGGGTAAATCTTCAAGTCAAACAAAAGTTTTCAGAGTCCAAAAGCGTGTAATACGTATTATTTGTGGAGTAAATTCACGGACGTCCTGCATAAACCTCTTCAAAGAACTAGGTATACTAACTACTGCCTCTCAGTATATTTACTTCTTAATGAAATTTGTCTTAAATAATATATCTCTTTTTCCAACAAACAACTCAGTTCATACATACAATACCAGGAACAAAAATGATCTGAACAAGGACTTAAAAGCACTTACTTTGGTTCAAAAATGGGTCCACTACTCAGGAACACTCATCTTCAATAATTTGCCAGCAAACATAAAAAATTTAGTTACAAATAAAGATCAGTTTAAAAGGAGCCTGAAAGACTTACTAGTGGCCAACTCATTCTACTCCATTGACGAAATTTTTAATAGAAACAAATGATGTATTTATTCATACTATTAATATTGTTATTTCAGCTTTAAACATTTGACATGTTCCACATCCACGAGGATCTCCTCAGCACGGATCTATGGAACGAAAAGCTAATCTAATCTGGGTGAAGCCGTGGGTTTTCCGACGACACGATAAAAGCATTCAACAAAACTTGTTACGTGAGCTTACAGTGGATGACGTCAAGTCGTACATCAATTACTTAAGAATGGATGTTCATACATTTCTGTATGTGCTCAGTGAAGTGTATCCTCATATCACAAAGCACAATATTCACTTAAGAACTGCCCATCTTCAGAAGACAGGCTCACTGTAACACTCCGATTCCTTGCTACAGGAGAGGGTTATGTTATGTTAGGTTAGGTTAGGTTAGGTTAGGTTAGGTTAGGTTAGGTTAGGTTAGGTCAGGTCAAGTCTCCAATCTTCTTAATCTATTTTTGTATTCAGGGTGCCTCACGTTCTAAAGCGCCTCATCAGCTTCATACATCTCTATTAATTTTGTAGTTGTCGGCACACAACAATTGTATTTACCGGCAATGTTTATAAAAACACTACAGACCACAGAATGCTACAGCGATGCTAGCGCTCCATGTGGTAACATGTCAGATTGCAGTGAAGTGTGAACAGAAGACAAGCGATTTCTTTGATCAAATCTACAGCGAGGCCCTAGATTTGATCAAATATTGGACGACATTTGACAAAGTCCCTATTACACCATCAAATATCTTTGACAAATATATTGGACAAAGATATTGGACAAAGAAATTTGATAGTGTAATACCGGCCTAAGGAATGACGAGATACGTTTGAAGTTCTCTAACGCTATAGATACAGCAATAAGGAATAGCGCAGTAGGCAGTACAATTGAAGAGGAATGGACATCTCTAAAAAGGGCCATCACAGAAGTTGGGAAGGAAAACATAGGTACAAAGAAGGTAGCTGCGAAGAAACCATGGGCAACAGAAGAAATACTTCAGTTGATTGATGAAAGGAGGAAGTACAAAAATGTTCCGGGAAAATCAGGAATACAGAAATACAAGTCGCTGAGGAATGAAATAAATAGGAAGTGCAGGGAAGCTAAGACGAAATGGCTGCAGGAAAAATGTGAAGACATCGAA
This sequence comes from Schistocerca nitens, assembly GCF_023898315.1. Taxonomy (NCBI): domain Eukaryota; kingdom Metazoa; phylum Arthropoda; class Insecta; order Orthoptera; family Acrididae; genus Schistocerca; species Schistocerca nitens. The sequence goes on along the minus strand of NC_064621.1, from coordinate 79,909,873 downwards.
AAAGATATGATTGTCGGAAGGACAGACTCAGCATACAGGAAAGCCAAAACAACCTTTGGTGACATTAAAAGCAACGGTGGTAACATTAAGAGGGCAACGGGAATTCCACTGTTAAATGCAGAGGAGAGAGCAGATAGGTGGAAAGAATACATTGAAAGCCTCTATGAGGGTGAAGATTTGTCTGATGTGATAGAAGAAGAAACAGGAGTCGATTTAGAAGAGATAGGGGATCCAGTATTAGAATCGGAATTTAAAAGAGCTCTGGAGGACTTATGGTCAAATAAGGCAGAAGGGATAGATAACATTCCATCAGAATTTCTAAAATCATTGGGGGAAGTGGCAACAAAACGACTATTCACGTTGATGTGTAGAATATGTGAGTCTGGCGACATACCATCTGACTTTCGGAAAAGCATCATCCACACAATTCCGAAGGCGGCAAGAGCTGACAAGTGCGAGAATTATCGCACAATCAGCTTAACAGCTCATGCATCGAGGCTGCTTACAAGAATAAAATACAGAAGAATGGAAAAGAAAATTGAGAATGCGCTAGGTGACGATCAGTTTGGCTTTAGGAAAAGTAAAGGGATGAGGGAGGCAATTCTGACGTTACGGCTAATAATGGAAGCAAGGCTAAAGAAAAATCAAGACACTTTCATAGGATTTGTCGACCTGGAAAAAGCGTTCGACAATATAAAATGATGCAAGCTGTTCGAGATTCTGAAAAAAGTAGGGGTAAGCTAGAGGGAGAGACGGGTCATATACAATATGTACAACAACCAAGAGCGAATAATAAGAGTGGACGATCAAGAACAAAGTGCTCGTATTAAGAAGGCTGTAAGACAAGGCTGTAGTCTTTCGCCCCTACTCTTCAATCTGTACATCGAGGAAGCAATGATGGAAATAAAAGAAAGGTTCAGGAGTGGAATAAAAATACAAGGTGAAAGGATATCAATGATATGATTCGCTGATGACATTGCTATCCTGAGTGAAAGTGAAGAAGAATTAAATGATCTGCTGAACGGAATGAACAGTCTAATGAGTACACAGTATGGTTTGAGAGTAAATCGGAGAAAGATGAAGGTAATGAGAAGTAGTAGAAATGAAAACAGCGAGAAACTTAACATCAGGATTGATGGTCACTGAGTCAATGAAGTTAAGGAATTCTGCTACCTAGGCAGTAAAATAACCAATGACGGACGGAGCAAGGAGGACATCAAAAGCAGACTCGCTATGGCAAAAAAGGCATTTCTGGCCAAGAGAAGTCTACTAATATCAAATACCGGCCTTAATTTGAGGAAGAAATTTCTGAGGATGTGCGTCTGGAGTACAGCATTGTATGGTAGTGAAACATGGACTGTGGGAAAACCGGAACAGAAGAGTATCGAAGAATTTGAGATGTGGTGCTATAGACAAATGTTGAAAATTAGGTGGACTGATAAGGTAAGGGATGAGGAGGTTCTACGCAGAATCAGAGAGGAAAGGAATATGCGGAAAACACTGATAAGGAGAAGGGACAGGATGATAGGACATCTGCTAAGACATGGGGGAATGACTTCCATGGTACTAGAGGGAGCTGTAGAGGGCAACAACTGTAGAGGAAGACAGAGATTGGAATACGTCAAGCAAATAATTGAGGATGTAGGTTGCAAGTGCTACTCTGAGATGAAGACGTTAGCACAGGAAAGGAATTCGTGGCGGGTCGCATCAAACCAGTCAGTAGACTGATGACCAAAAAAAAAAAAGGGACGGTATTATAGAGAACAGTGAAAGCCCGTGGTCTGCCAACATAGTGGTAGTTCCTAAGAAGTCATTGGACGGTACTAAAAAGTATAGGTTTTGTTGTGACTATCGTTTTTTGAATGCACGAACTGTAACAGATGCGTATCCAATACCGAACATCACGGAAACGTTGGACAACCTAGGTCGGTGTAAATATTTTTCGACACTAGATCTAAAGAGTGGGTACCATCAGATAGAAGTAAGTCCCGAGGATAGACTGAAGACGGCCTTTACAACAAGCCTTGGTCACATTCAGTATCGCAGAATGCCATTTGGGTTGAAAAACGCTCCTGCTACTTTCCAGCATCTGTTACATGGTGTGCTTCGGGGACTGAAACCGAAGATTGCTATGGTATACCTCGATGATATTGTTACTTTTTCGCGTAATATAGAAGAGCATGTGGAACGACTGAACAACGTATTTAGTAGGCTAAGAGCGGCAAATCTGACGCTTAATGTCGAGAAATGTCAGTTTGCTCAGACGCAAGTGACTTATCTTGGGCATATTATCAGTCAGGATGGGGTAAGAACGGATCCTCGTCTAACATCGGCTGTGCGTGATTTTCCAGTGCCACAGACCGCTAAACAAGTTCAGCAATATGTCGGTTTATGTAATTACTACAGACGATATGTAAAGGGGTTCGTGGAAATTGCACATCCATTAACGAGTTTGTTAAAGAAAGGGGTTAAGTTTGAATGGACAGCACAGTGTCAGGAGGCATTCGAGAAGCTGAAACAGATACTAACATCAGACCCAGTGTTGATACTTCCTGATTTCGAACAAGAGTTCATACTATCTTGTGATGCTAGTAATATTGCTGTAGGTTGTATTGTTTCTCAGAGGGTTAATGGACAGGAACATCCAGTGGCTTATGCTTCCAGGCAACTGAATAAGGCAGAGAAGAATTATTCAACTACAGAGAAAGAAATGTTAGCAGTGATTTACGGTATCTCGTATTTTCGCTGTTATTTATATGGGCGTAAGTTCAAGGTGATTACAGATCAAGCAGCAATGAAGTGGTTGTTGGGGTTGAAAGATCCTTCAAGTCGTTTAACGAGATGGGAACTGAAACTAAGTGAATTTGACTACGAGGTAATTCACAAACCAGGGGTAAAACATATGAATGCAGATGCGCTCAGTAGAAAAATAGCAGCTGTACAAGTTGTGGGCATAAGTGAGAAGGAGTGGATAAAGGCGCAAGCCACTGACAGAGAGTGTCAATTGTTCCGAACGCAACCGCAGTTTGAAATGCAGGATGGGTTGCTTTGCAGGAAGACGAAGTGCGGACTACGCGTCATAGTACCAGAGTCGCTGAGGGAAGACGTGTTGAAACAAATGCACAACCATGTACTGTCGGGTCATGGTGGTAAAAGAACGACTGATAGTCGGGTAGCTGAAAGGTTTTGGTGGAAGACACATCGCAATGATGTAGAGCAGTATGTGCAAAATTGTATACCGTGTGCGCAGAGAGCAGATTTAAGTCATCAGAAAATTCCGTTACAGAGACAACCTGAAGTGGATCGTCCGTTCGCATTAATCGGATTAGACGTAATCGGAGCATTTAACAAGACCCAAGCGGGTAATCGATACGTATTAACAATATTAGATCATTTTTCCCGATACCTGGTAATGGCAGCTATTCCAGATTAGAAGGCAAGCACTGTTGCGCAAGCCTTAGTAAATAACTGGTTGCTGAAGTATGGTGTGCCTGGTACTATAATTACAGATCAGGGTAGTAACTTTATGTCGGAGCTGATGAAGCAGTTATGCCGTTTATTGAAAGTTAAGAAATTGCGGACAAGCCCATTTCATCCTCAGTCAAATGGACGAACAGAACGGGTTCACAGGACGTTAGTTAAGATGATTAGTCATTACGTAAATTCAGAACACACGGATTGGGATGTGTATTTAAATCTGTTGACAAGCGCATATAACGCGAAAGTTCATACAGGAACGGGGCTCTCTCCATATGAGGTAATTTATGGTCGGAAAATGCCATCACCATTTGATGTGCTCAAACCTAAGGTAGGTTCACAGGATGAGTCAGTGAAGAATTTCACCAAGAAATTGAGAGAGATTTGGGAAAGAGTACGGCGTGCTAATACTAAAGCTTTGGAGAAACAAGAGAGTATTGGGCGAAGAACAGGTAAACTGCCGCAATACAGAATTGGTCAATGGGTATTGTTAACTAATCCTTATGTTCCGAAGGGTAAAACGAAGAAGTATTTGACGAAATATTCTGGACCGTATCAGGTAAATGAAATAGTGTCTCCAGTGAATGTAAAGTTGCAGTTACCAACCAAGTCCTCAGTAGTTCATGTGAGTAGGATTAAGACGTTTAAGGGCGCAGTGGATGCATTACCGCAGATGCCTCCAGCAGTAACAAAGGGTGTGAGGGTACCGCAGCTAAAAGAACAGCAGAGGAATGTTCCTTATGCACTTAGGTCTAGGGATAAGTAGATTAAGTGTCCTCGGGGAGGAACATGTGGTATTTATTGTTATTAGGTAATAGGGTATGTGTAGTTTTTACTTGTCATTTGTGTGTTTTAGATGTGGTAAGGAAGGGAGCGATTGACATGGCTTCCTTTTCCTTCAGGTGCCGTGCCAGGATGTGGCCCGGGTAACTTTTCATCCGTCTGGTACTGCTACACTGTTGCAGAGGAGTTGGGAAGTGGGTGCAAGTGCAAACTGGGGAAGTGTTGTTAGTGTCAAGATGGAGGAGTGCTCATGTGGTAATGTCTATGGAAGATTTGACAGACTGTTTCAGGGGAAGTGTTTTATTTGTCCAGCAAAGGTGGTGGCAACCCACAATCAATCGTGTGAGATGCAGTTATTCTTGGGGAATATGGGAACCTTAGAATGCGAAAAGAAGGTGTTACTTCCGAGTCTGAAATTTCAGAAAGTTGGGGAACATTGGATTTACTCTGTTTCGAACTAGAGACCGTAGTTGCCACTTGTTACAGAAATGGTAGGTTGACAGATATATCAAAGCTTGAATTGCAGGGCAGTGGGTTATTGATTAATGGCACTGGATGTGAAATAGTGGGGAAGTATTTTCACCTACCACCTACTTTCATGGGTACAACAATGATTAACATGACACAGCCTATCTTGTATTATCCAGAGGAACCACCACACATATTTCCTCACCAGAACCTAACGTTTATTAATGAGTCCTTGGATCCTACATTGCTACAATCTTTAGATAGCCTGATTATCTCAGAAAAAGAGCAGATCTCAGTTAATCAACTACTGCAGCACGTGCAGCAATATCGGGAGAAACGTAAGCAAAACACAATTATATTTGGTGTGTCAACGACTAGCATAATCTTAGTACTAGTGTTTATTTGTGCAACTTACTTTTCTATATGGAAAAAGATGTCTCGTTCTGAAATCACAACCATACAGCAAATACTGATGGGATGGATCGGGAATAGTGGAACATAATATAAATAGATAACCAATGATAAGATTGGAATCAGTATTAAGTGTAAATAGATTATTAGTGGATAAGAAAAGTTTGACAGTGTTGAAGGAGTAGTTGTAAGATACCTGTAGAGTATAAGAAAGTATGGCGTGCATAACCAGTAAGTCCAGAATTATAAAATTCGGGACGAATTTTCTTAATGGAGGAGGATGTGTACTGTCGCGGAATAGTAAAGAGTTGGAAACGTGGAATATTGTCAAAGTTTCGTTGCCTATGCCGAGAGCCAGAGGCAGTACGTTAGCCAAGAGCTAAGAGGTTTCCACATATATCGGAATGTGTCGTCACGCAAGGGCAATGGCCTGGTTACACACAACAGGCGAGAGAGAATTGCTTAGCACGCGGGTTTGTGTTAGACGGAGACTTTCGTAGAGTGCAAGACAGAGGTATAGCGTCAGCTGTTCTGCATTTCACAACTTCACTTAAATCTGCTGCAACAACATGTAACTCTGTCCCAAGAACAGCTAAGGGGGCGAGTACAATAGATGAATCAGCAGTACAAGTGAAATGAATACGGTCATTACAAACGAGCATGACGTCAGGACGTCGCTCGTGCTTCCTTTAAATATGCCAGCTTGGATAGTAACAAAGCACTCGCACTCGCAGTTAGACTTGCAGTTAGATGTGTACTGGGTCACTGCATAGCACTCAGCTCGGTGATCGACACGTTAATCTTTATCAAGGAGATGTTGCAGTAAGGGCGGCCCATCCAGCAGCAGACGTGAGGGGACAGTACCAGCTCTGGTCCTGTCTGCTGCCGCTGTCAATCATCAACCCTGGATTAGCAGACATCACGGCAGACTCGCCTGCCGCCAATGCTGACCACATTAGTGAGCCGTCGTCGAGATCGTGCGGGGCCTAGGCCCTGTGCTTCCGCCATCACAACCGGGTGAGCCGACGACGCTGGGGAACTGCCGCCCGTTCCGCCCGTCCACCGCGGACGAGCCACCAGGAGGAGCAGGGAAGAAGACGGGGTGGGATAGAGTACACTCTGCACTACGAGAATGCTTCTCATGCCGACAGCACCGGGACTCCAACCCAGAGCCTTCACGCGCACCAGCTTGCTGTCCGCAGCGGAGCCGCCGCTCAGCCGGGCGCCGCCAGCCACGCGCGGCCGAAGTAAGGACATTCCTCCGCTACGTCACAGCAAGCGGCACTGCGCTAGCAAGACTGCGCGGCCCGGATCTGGTGTCATCGCTATGAGTCAGCAAGGACTCGGGGAAGGTCGTTGATATCACCAATCCACATTGTACTCGGCAGGAATAAAGATGTTATGAGTTAATAATGTTTCTTTGGCGTTTCTGACGCTTCTACAGTCATTTCCTAGCATCCTGACAACTGGAGAGGTCACCGCTCGGCCATCCAGTACACCGTAGGCGACCGGGACCACCGGGACTGCCTACAGTTCTCTTCACAGATGAGTCCCCATTTTCTGTAGACACTACAAAGGTTGTTCAAAAAATAAGACAACTTTTCAAATTGCATGGGCAACGTACATTCAATTATCGATCTTTTTTTGTTATGTTGGTGCACCGAACATACATTCACAGTTTCAAGTGCAGAGCATACTTCATTTGTTTTTGACAGATAGAATGGTTAGACATGTTTTTTCATGTGTTCAGCAAGTTTTGATTATTATAAAAAAATGTAGCAAAGAATTTGAATCAAATTTTGTGCAAAAAATGGAATCAAGTGCTCTAAAACACTTGAAATGTTGACAGTGGCATACAGTGAGTCTGCTCTAAGTAAAAAAATGTTTACAAGTGGTACAAGCTCTTCCAAGATAGTGGAGAAGATGCCAACAGTGAACCTCACTCTCAATGCCCCAGCACATCAATAAAACAGATGATAACATCAAAGCAGTGAAGAAAATTGTTTTGTAAAATCATCAAATTACAGTAAGAGAAGTTTCTGAGGATGTTGGCATTTCGGTTGGCTTGTGTTGTGGTGTCACCGCCAGACACCACACTTGCTAGGTGGTAGCCTTTAAATCGGCTGCGGTCCGTTAGTGTACGTCGGACCCGCGTGTCGCCACTATCAATGATTGCAAACCGAGCGCCGCCGCACGGCAGGTCTAGAGAGACTTCCTAGCACTCGCCCCAGTTGTACAGGCGACTTTGCTAGCGATGGTTCACTGACAAAATACGCTCTCATTTGCCGAGACGATAGTTAGCATAGCCTTCAGCTACGTCATTTGCTATGACCTAGCAAGGCGCCATTATCAGTTGCTATTGATATTGTAAAGAATGTACAGACAAGAGCTACGTTCAACATTAATGGATTAAAGTTAAGTATTCCACAAGCTACATCCTTTTTTCTAAAGTCTAAATTCCTTGTCCTGTTCCAGACTTCACGCCAGCCTGCGTGAGCTTAAACGCGTGCCTTTCGGCTTCCTCTATTAAGTCCGGGTTGGCTCTCATGCCAATCCACAACATGTGTTATGCAATTTTTTCATATGTTTTGAGCATGAGATGTGTGTCAGAGAAGTTTGTTCCAAAACTTTTCTATTTTGATCACATGAACTGTCACATGAGCACTGCTCAGGAGCTCTTGAATGACAGCAATGATGAACCTGATTTGGTCAAAAGGGTCATACCTGGTGATGAAACATGGGTTTATGGTTATGACATTGAAAACAAAGCCCAATCATCCCAATGGAAGCATCCTGGAGAGCCAAGACTGAAAAAAGCACACCAAGTTGAATCAAATGTCAAAGTTCTGCTCACTTTTTTTATTTATTTTTTATTTATTATTATGATTATTGTGGTGGAGTGCAACATGAATTTTTGCCTCAAGGTCGTACTATCAATAAGGAGTAGTATTACCTTGATGTTAAGTGCCGTTTTTGAGAAGAAATATGCAAAAAACATCCAGAACTGTGGAAATGTAATTCACGGCTTTTGAATCATGACAATGCACTCGCTCATTCATCGTTGCTTGTGAGAGATTTTTTGTCAAAAACAACACGACAATCATGCCTTAGCCACCATATTCATTTTCATGAATTCCTGTTGGGTATAACTCCAACTGCAAACGTGCGATAACTAATAATGTCTCTTTCATTGTAGGACTCCAATCCTTCAAGAGTTTTATCACTACCTCTTAAAATAGCAATTGTTAACCATGAATTGCCACTAACTACTTCTGTTGTAGTACAAGAAAATTGAATCTTGCAAGCAACAAAAGTGATGGGTCCTCGTAGTAATTCTTGCTGTCCAGTTTCATTTGGAGTAATTGAAAACGTATCAACACTCTTGTATACTGGCGTTCTACTCCTTCTTCTATACATTCTCCTCCTGTACGGCATGGCTGTGTGTATCGTGTGGCTGCCTCGAGTCGAATGAGCCTGCAGCTGCCTCAGTAGCGGATGCTGTTACTGATAAGAACTGGGTGCGGCAGGAAGTAGCGCGACGATAAACCGCAATGGCGGCCGGAAGCAGCATTTTTCCAGCGGACCGTGCTTAGTTATAACTATAGCACGGTCCCCCCACCAATTTCCCCTCCAGCACCTCGTGTACCTCCCCCCTGTGACTTTTTCCTGTTCCCAAAACTGAATGACCTATGAAAGGACAAAGATGTTTAATCACTATTGGACACAAGTTCTTTGGTAATACATTGAATTACCATCTTGGATGTGTTGTGAGCAACAGAATGACGCGGCACCTGTTGTCATAGAAAAGCAGAACAGGAGCAGAAACGATTAGCAAAAAGATTCATTACAAATGATGCAACAAGAAATGAAGTCCAGCTATCACAGTGCCCACAAAGAAAAGTTTCTCTGTACCAATGCACGGATGATGAAGATGGAGTGGCAACGACACGGCATCTGTGTAGCATCACACTGCAAAGTGGCTCTGAGTGCGAGTGGGCTGAGCCACTACCACAGGCCATCCCACATTGTGGCAGCAGAAGTTGCTCAAAGTATTGAGCCTCTAGAGGCATGGGGTCAGTGGGTGTGCTCCATTGGGTCTGACGGATCCCACAAGATCACTATCGGCAGCTCAGAAAACTTGTAGTACCACTCCTATGATGACTGTGGCGTGGTATCAATATGTGATACCATAGGACAATTTGTGCACAAAAGGAGAACAAAGCATTTCTGCCAATGACAAAACCCACTAACAAAGAATATAGTTGGCCAGCAATTAGAGAAGCAAAACGCCCAAGGCACAAGTGACATCTTAATCCTATCTAGCACAGCTATGAACCATGGACTCTGTCATGGTGGGATGGCTTCTATGCCTTAAAGATACAGATAGCCGTGTCGTAGGTACATCCACAATGAAGGGGTGTCTACAAAGTGGCCAGACTAACTTATGGTTTCCAAAGAGGAGCAGCAGCCTTATCAGGGATAACAGTCTGGCCTTATAACAGTAGCCAATATGACCTCGCTATTATGGTGCTGCAAACAACTGAAAGCAAGGGTAAATTATAGCCATTACATTTTAAAAGGATATGGAACCCTATGGCATTCTCTAGGGCAAACTATTCCAGAGGTAAAATAGTCCCAACACTTAAATCTCCAGGCAAGCCCTTCAGGGAGGTTGTCATCTGGAAAAACAAATCTGGTGTGTTACATGTTAGAGCATGGAATGTTAAGATCCTTTAATCTGTTAGGTAGGTCAAAGAATTTAAAAAGGACAACAGATAGTTTGAAGTTACATATAGTGGGAATTACTGAAGGGCAGTGGCAAGAAGTACAGGACTCCTTGCCAGGTCAGTACAGTTATATCAACACAAAATTAAATGGGAATAATGCAGGAGTAAGTCTACTAATGAATAAAAATACAGGGTGTCCAGAATAAACACATAATAATATAAAATGTAATAACTTGACAAGTAACTGAGATATTTACTGATGATACTTTTCTACAAGTATGGGAACTCAAAAAAGGGTTTTTTTTTTTACGCACATAATATATCTCGATACACCCACAAATAATCAGTGGTGCAACGGACATCTAATCTACATTCCACTTCTCTCCATGTGTGTTATATCACTGCTGGTATAAAATTTGCAATAGGTTATAACGGAACTGCTAAACACACCTCTTTTCACAAAATATTGCAGATTACGATACTACACAGGTGAAAGTAATGACCCTCATGATAGACTGTTAATATAACACTTATCATTTCTTATTACCACTCAAAGTGATAAAATTGTAATTATGATTCAAAATATAGTTATTATTTGTAAAGATTGGTGTATACACATATCTCTGTCCTGTGCCTTTGTGTATTGCTGTACTTGTTGCTTTGTATCTGTAGTAAGCAGTTGTGAATCAATTGTGGCTGTGTGTTGGCTTCTGGAATCTAGTATTATACAATTAAGATGAATGACATGGTTGCATGTTGAGCTGTATTGAATATTGGCTTATATAAATGTTTTCTTCGAATTATGCAAAGTACTTTGATTACTGTGAAGTGAATGGATCAACACACATTAAAAATTTAAATGAAATTTCAATTCTTGATTCCTTCTTACATTTCATTGTACAAATATAAAAGCAATAACCCATCCCTCTTGTAGGAAGTAGAATCATGAAACTAGACAACCTGCCAAAGAAGAATTGTACATCAACAAGAACAATAGTTAAGTAATGTATATTGTTTTTAACAGTCACTTGCTCATTTTGTATTACTACACAAACGGCTGTATTATTATTAAGTGCCTCATCATCATCATCATCATCATCATCATCATGATCATGATCATCATCATCATCATCATAAGGCATTGTGCTCATTGCTGAGCATCATGACCCCATGAACCAAGCACCTCCATCCCGGATGGTTGCCAGCTTCTCCTAGTGCCTGCTGAAGAGGTAGACCAGAGATCTTCTTGATTTGATCTAGCCATCTGCTCACTGCTCTTCCTCTTGGTCTCATGCCCTCAATCTTTCCTTGTAAGATTATTTTTTCTAGATTTTCTCCTCTCTTCTCACATATGGCCAAAGAACTGGAGAATTTTTTTCTGTGACTCGAGAAGAAAGGCATCTGGAGGAATCAAGTTGTTCAATAATGGACTCATTTGTTGTTCTTTCAGTCCAATTTATGTGCAGCATCCTATGCCAGCACCAAAGCTAAAACACACCAATGCGCTGTTTGTCTCTGGCCTTGAGTGTCCATGTTTCGCACTCATAAAAGAAGACAGAAAACACGAGTGTTTCAACTAGCCGGATCTTTTTGCTATTTGTTATTGCTCCGTTCTACCAGATCTTGGTGAGCTTCTTCATAGCAACTCGCCCTAGCGTGTTCTGTCTTCTTATCTCATCTTCACAACTTCCCGTGCTACAGATGGTTGACCCAAGATAAATGAAGGAATGCACAACTTCCAGTTCCTTTAATCGACCTGTCACCTGGATCTGTTGTCCTCAATCAATTATCATGAGTTTGGACTTGCTAAGGTTGATGTCTAATCCACATGCTAGACTAATGTCCTTTATACTTGTTAGTATCTCAGCAAGTTCATCTTCCCTGTTGGCTAAATCACAGTGTCATCAGCAAAATGAAGGTTGTTGATAGTTCTCCCACCAATTGAGATGCCTTCTGTCCAACCTTCAAGAGCTTTCCTAATGACATGTTCTGCAGAGAAGTTGTATAGTTGTGGGGATAGGACACAACCCTGTCTCACACCTTTTGATACTATGAAGGAATCAGACATGCCAGCATTTGTCTTTATAACTGCAAAGTAATTATTGTATAGACTTTTGATCAATGCTAATTAAGTGCCTATATTTGATATATTAGTTGGTTTTTGTATTGTTGATGCCAACAGATTGAGGAGGCATGTTAAAACCTGTGGGCTCCGTACAGGATGAAATATGTACTGAAATGTTATGTACAACAATGAAAACAATCAGTTTTTGACAGTATAATGGGATGAGTAGATGACAAATCTACTCATCAAGTGGTGACAGAAAACACACAGAAAAGAAGGTTGTAATTAGGCAAGTTTTCGGAGCCAGTGGCTCCTTCTTCAGGCAGAAAGCTTGAAGGGGTAGGAAGAGCGATGAAGGAAAACGACAGGAGAGGTCTAGGAAAAGAGATAGATTTCAAAAAAGACATCCAGAACCATGAGTCAGGGGAGACTTACTGTACGTGATGAGAAGAAAAGACTCCTCATCCTGTCCAGTAAGTCTCTCATGACCTGCAGTTCTGGTAACTTTTCCTAAACCTATCCCATTTCCTACACCTCTCCAGTCCTTTTCCTTCACCCCTCCTCCTTCCCCTTCAACCCTTCTGCCCTGAAGGAGGAGCCACTGGCTTCAAACACTTGCCTAATTATAACACTCTTTTATGTGTGTGTCCTGCCACCTCTTGGTGAGTAATGTTACGCATGTTGCAGGAAAACAGAAATATTACTAATTGTTGACTAATGCAAAAAGAAAATTGCTTTCCAAACAAAGGATATGCAATAAAATAATGGACAAAAAATACAGTGAACAATATCACCAATTTTCAACTTGGTCAACGACAGAGTGGAGATTAAGTAAAAAATTGATTATTTTCTTTATTTTGGTTTGGTTTGCATGTGATGGCTAATAATCAAAAATGACCCTTTTTGAGCCAAAGTTAGAATCAGAACAGGTGGGGGACAGTGAGGAAATGTTGGACAGGGGAGATGTAAAAATTAAAAAAGGAAATCATTCATTTGAAGCGTCTGAACTAAGAAAGGTAGATAATATGTTCAAAAATAAAGAGAAAGTGTCAGATTCAGTAGATATGAGAATGTTAGGATTGCAAAATATGTTGGCAAATATGGGTCAGTTTATGGAGAACTCTCAAATCCAAAATGGAAAAACTTTGAAAACAATAGGACAGTCAGTTGAACAAACTAACTCGATTAAGGATTCTCAAATCTGGGACAGGACATAAAAATGTTGCAAAAGTTTCAGGACCAAACTACACAACAGCTCTTGAATTTATATCAGGAAATAAAAATATTACATAGTGAAGAACATCACCTCTCAAGTAAAATTAATAACGTAGAACAAAAATGTTGTTGCAGATGCTATGTCAAGAATGCCATTAGGAGGAATTAATGAGACCTCCGATCAGGATAAGGAAAAAGAATTTAAGATCAGGTATATGAAAGCTGTACATGATGAAAAAATTGTTAGGTCTATATGCAACAAAATTAGGAGAAGTCAAAATCATGATCCCAACTTGTGGCTGGTAAAAAGTTGTTTAGGTAAAAAAAATTATGAGAAATTAGACAAGCATTAAAACATATTCAAAGAAATATGGTTTAGAAGAACTTATGCAGATTCTGAAAACTGGAAATTACGTTGGCCAGAAGAGGAAGCAGAGAGACTAATTAGATACACATACGAAAGCTACGGTCATTCTGGAATCCACAAATATCTGCAAAATACAGGAAAATGTTTATTTTTACAATATTGTTAAGAGGTAAGAAAAGAACTATCAACCTGTGGTGTCAGTGAGTTAAGGTAAGTAACGGGACATATCAAGGAGAAATTGTTCCTGGGAAACCTTTGGACTTAGTGCCTGTAGATTTCTGTGGAGCTTTATTAAAAAGTAAAGGTGGACATTTATATTTTTGTCATGCTTGATGTTTTTACCAAGTTCATAAAACTATACTCTGTCAGGAAAGCTGCGAGCAAAGAAATCATTTCAAATACTGAAAAAGATTACTTCAAGAATGTATGGAAACCAAAAGTTATTTTACCAGGTAATGGTTCACAGTTTTTGTCAAAGAACTGGAAGTCTTTTATAGAAAGATGAGCAATTAAACATGTTTTAATATCAGTTTACAATCCATCGTCAAATCCAGCAGAGAGATACCTATGGGGCATTGGTTGTTTGTGTTGTACATATTGTAGTCATAAGATCCTACATGGTAGAAACATGTAACTGATTTTCAAGATTTTATGAACAGCTTACCACACAGTTCTATGTGATTTTCACCTTTTGAGGTGTTTCGCACAGACCAGTAAATATACTTTCTGAATTACTTGAGTATTCACCATGTACAGGTACGTCTGCATAGGAACACGAGAAAAGTGTCAAAGAAACTATGAGAAAACAGGGAGAAACATGAAAGATGGTAAAGTATAAACAACAAACTTTATGAACAATGGAAAATCCAGGATGGAATAATGATAATATTATCCTTTTCATAAAACTGTCAACATTTAAATTTAGGGATTATGTACTAGTCAAATCACATGAAAAGTCTAATATGAATTAATAGAGGGAAACATTCCACATGGGAAAAATATATCTAAAAACAAAGATGATGTGACTTACCAAACGAAAGCGCTGGCACGTCGATATACACACAAACATACACACAAAATACTAGCTTTCGCAACCAACGGTTGCTTCGTCAGGAAAGACGAGGAGAGGGAAAGACGAAAGGATTTGGGTTTTAAGGGAGAGGGTAAGGAGTCATTCCAATCCCGGGAGCGGAAAGACTTACCTTAGGTGGAAAAAAGAACGGGTATACACTCGCACACACACACATATCCATCCACATATATACAGACACAAGCAGACATATACAGAGACAAAGAGTTTGGGCAGTGTATGTTTGTGTTTGTTTGTGTGTCTATCGAAGTGCCAGCGCTTTCGTTTGGTAAGTCACATCATCTTTGTTTTTAGAAAAGTCTAATATGTTAAACATGTTAACTGATGATTTAAAAAAGATTTTTAACATGGGCTTCGTCAACAATAGACACTTATGCACGCGCGCATGCACACACACACACACACACACACACACACACACACACACACACACACACACACACACACACAAAATGGGTCTGAGCACTATGGGACTCAACATCTTAGGTCATAAGTCCCCTAGAACTTAGAACTACTTAAACCTAACTAACCTAAGGACATCACACACACCCATGCCCGAGGCAGGATTCGAACCTGCGACCGTAGCAGCCCCGCGGTTCCGGACTGCAGCGCCAGAACCGCACGGCCACCGCGGCCGGCCACACACACACACACACACACACACACACACACACACACACAGTTGCCTGAGAAAGCAATAGTGTGTGTGTGAGTTGCATTTGTATGTGTGTGTGTGTGTGTGTGTGTGTCTATTATTGACGAAGTCTAATGGCCCCAAAGTTTCAATTGTGAAAGTTTTTTTTGTTATGCCTATCTGCAACTCAGCATCTCCACTACATGGTGGGTAGCAACTTCCCTTCTCATAATACTGTTACATTGCATCCTTGATTTTCCATTGTTTGAAGGTAAAAGAAAAAAGTTTCTCACTGGAAAAAGAATTGAATGTTTTTCTTGTACCAATCAAACTGAAAAATTCATTTCAAAGTCATCAGATTTATGTACCTGTATGTAATTACTATCACTGTTTCCATTACTTTGTTTGCAATATGTCAACTATGTATTATGATGATGAAAAATGAGTCTCCAAAGGAATGAACATCCATTCATACACGATGTGCCTGGCGAGCACAGAGCCTCAAGCTCTTGTAGCACATCTTCCTCCTCATTTTCTGTGTTACATCCCCTTTCTCCACCTTTAAATCTATTAACATTATCTCTTTCTATTTTTATTCTCTCTCTTCTAATTGAATGAACAATAAGAATATAATAGAGGGAAACATTCCACGTACGATGTAAACATTTTTCCTGTAAATTATATTATAATCTGCTGGTCTTTGTTAGTAATTTAATTATGTCTACAATACATTGCACACTACAGGAATTTTCATTACAGTCTCAGAATAAGTTGCCAAGTATGTGTGAATACACATACTAATCTTCAGTTTTACATCTTTTCTGGTATACAGAGTTAAATTTTGCACAAATTTTCAATGATAAAATTTTTATGCTGTTGTTAGAGGCACAATCACATTTTAACAATATGTCTTTGTATGTATTTAAATGATGATATTACAACTATATTCTTTTGAAGCGCATTTTATGCACTATACTAATATATATATTGTTGTTGACTCTGATCTGTTCTTTTTGTCACTGTGTTTTGCTTTGAGAAAAGGTTCATGTTTGAGTACTACTTCCAGTAATTAAATTAATCCCATGTATTTGCAACTGATACCCATTTCCCTGTGCAAAGCTGGTAATTGTCACCAGAAACTAATTATTGATGTTTTTCATAGCTGACATCACACTCATGTTAAGGACATTCTGCTATGCCAAGCAGTGAAAAGAATTCCCAATGATATAAAAGAAAATTTTACCAAAGAAAGTTGTGAAAAAGAACTGATGCATTCAAAGTAAGATGATGATGTAATACCTTGGATGTGGAAAAGACAAAGTGTAGTGGAGGAAAAAAGGTTTGGCATTTGTACCATTTTCTTGTTATTGAGTGAAAAAATGTACTAATCTGTTGTTATAAACACTGAAAGATGTGATGGGGCTTTCTAAGTCAAATGCAAACAATGTCATTTTATCAAAAAACTTCAACATTAATTGTCATCATGTCAAGTTTTAGTTACTCATTTTCTTATGTGAAAAAGTTTGTTTTTATGTAACTGTGTTTGAAACAACACTAAATCACCACTGAGCCTACATAAGTCAAATACACTTCAGTACAGAAAATAATTTGCTTTAATATTTGTCAAACACAACTTTGTACAGTTCCATTATTTTGGTGTTATGATTTTGTTCACATGTGCAGCTTACAAAATTATTGGTGGGCTATTGTAATGGAACTGCTCAACACACCCTGCTTTACATGAAGTACTGGATATTACAATACTATGCAGGTGAATGTAATGACCCTCACAATAATCTATTAAAGTAACACTTATTGTTTCTGATTATCACTCAAAAAGATAAAATTGTGACTATGATTTGAAAATATTGTCATTATTTGTATTTATATGATTTATTCTGAAAACATTTAATAAGAAGTAGTAAACTGTGTTAGACTCCTCAGATGTAAAGGTCAATGTGTACACACATCTCTGTACTGTGACTTCATGTATCGCAGCACTAGCTGATTTGTGTTTGTAGCAAGGAGTTGTGACTCTGTTGTAGTGGTAGTTGTAGTTGGTTGGACTCCAGAATCTAGTATCGCACAGTTACGAAGGAATGAAATGGTTGCAAGCTTGTTGAGCTGTACTGAATATTGGCTTTTGTAAATGTTTCCTTCAAATTATGCAAATTATTCAGTACTGTGAAGTGAATGGATCAACACACATTAAAAAATGGAAGTGAAATTTCAGTTCCTGAGTCATTTCACTGTACAAATGTGAAAGCAATAATCCATCCCTCTTGTAGGAAGCAAGAGCTCTGAAGTAGAGAACCTGCCAAAGAAGAATTCTACATCAATGAGAACAAAAGTTAAGCAATATATATTGTTTTTAACAGCCACTTGCTCATTTTATGTTATCACACAAACAGTTGTGTTTTTATTAAATGCCTATATTTGCTGTATTAGTTGGTTTTTCTATTAGTTACGCCAACAGAATGAGGAGGGCTGTTAAAACCTGCACAAATGCGATGGCGCAGATCTGGTAGATTACAAACTGGTGTCTGGTACACTTGATTATTGATAAACACCCACAGAAAAAAATTAAGTCACATAATGGCTAGCCTTCTACAAGGCCAAGCAATTGGGCTATCTCTCCCAATCCAGCAATCTGGAAACTCATGATTCAAGAATGCCCTCATAATGTTCACAAAATGGCATGCTGCATCATCTTGTTGAAAGATCACATCATGAGAAAGTCGTAGCACAGCAACATGTCTATGTGTGTTACTGCATTTACTGTAGGCTCCACGAAGGAAGATGGGCCTATAACCCTGTCCTTCAACAATCTACAGCACACCAGTACATGGGAGGGGGGGTCTTTCAATTCCCCACACATGACAACTGTGTGTGTTTATCGTGGTAGAAGTGTGGAATGTAGCCTCATCTGAGAAAGAGACAAAATCAATTAATGCCGTTTTCAACTATTTTTGTCAGAATTGGCTCCACAAATGCCTCCCATCATGGCCTGTCCTCAGGCCTGATTTTAAGATGAAGCTGTAGCCTGTACACATGTAGCTGCAGTCTCTCATGGATGACAGCGTGTACTGCCGAGTGAGGCTACTGTAGCTGCCTACTTGCTTGTTGGATTTACTTATGTGGACTCCACTGAAGGGTCATAAGGGTTTTCAACAGTAGCCTCTTAACTGTGTGCTTGGTGTGCTGGCCCAACATTGAAAGTGAACTCCCAGTTTCGTGAAGCCACTTGTCCCATTTCTTAATTGTTATATAATTGGGAACATCGTCAGTTGGCTGCAGTCCATACACACACTGAAAATTATGTTCTAGCAGTGTAAGCAACTTTAGTTCCGTGAGAGAAAGCACATAGAATGCCTTCTGCTGTGCAGTCCACATGACTCATGACGTGAGTTTACATGAGCATAGCACTTTCACAGATGTGAACGCAGTACCAACTGTCGCAAGCAAACACAGAAAACATTTTTGAGTTACCATATTTGTAGAAGGGAACCGTCAATAAATATCTCAATTACATCTCAAGTTACTACATTTTATATTATTATATGTTTAACTCAGATACCATGTATAGAAATGATACTGCGAACACGATGGTGAATGTAGTATCACAGCCAAGCCAGACACCCAGCCAACAACCACAACAGTATTGGAAGTTTACATACCTATTGGCTTTGCAAATGACGAATGCATGATGAGTTTTAACAAATGAGTCAGATTGTTAAGGGGACAAAAATTTCATTGTGATGTGTGAGTGGAATTTGAAAATACGAAAAGGAAGAGAAGAAAAAATAGTTGTAGATCATGAAGCAAGGGAAATAATTCAAAGGGGAAGCTGAGTGGTAGAATTTTGTACAGAGTCCAATTTAATCATTGAACACTTATTTTAAGAATCATGAAAGAATATTGTATTCTTGGAAGAGATCTGAAGACCTTAGGCTTCACACCGATTCAGATTTTAAAGTGCAAAACATTTATGTATTGTGGTAAAATTAGTTGCAAGTTTTGATGTTTGGCTTATTGGCTTACCAGAAGGAACACAAAGCCTTTGCCCAAGTAACAGCAATGGCAGGCTGGCTTTCCTTACCATGCTGCCAGCAGTTCAGTTGTTAAAACACCCCTGTTGCCACACCATGGATAAACAGTACAATATAGTTTCATGCATTAGATTCATCTGTGTTCATCAGCTCTCATTGTAAAGTGGTATTGTCTGGCACTGAAGTGTTCTGAAATGTTTTTGGTGTTGTACTAATAATTGTTGTTTGAATATCATGGCACATATAGAAGTTTGCATGTTAATGATATGGCAAAATACTCTCCTCTTTGTGTGCTATCATTTCCCAAAACATTGTTTCAATATCTCAGACTGTTTATGAAATATGAGGGATACATGAAAATTTCGTTCTGAGTGTCTCACTGGAGCGTACATTTGTGACAGAGCGCTTTATGTACATTCCACTTTCTCGACACTGGAGACAGATAGAGATATCCTTTCAAGTTTAAAGAATAATTCCATATGTTATCTAAATTTCATATGCAGCAACCTAATAAGCACCAAACGGTAATTCATAGTAACCGCTATTTTTCACTGCAAACTTTAAGAATTACTTGCAGTAGTTTATCTAATACTGAAATACCACAATAACCATGATCATTAACAAAATGATAGACAGTCACCTTGAAGATGACACATTAAGCCATAAGATGTGTGAGAATCAGAGTTCATTACCAAATAGTTTCTTTAAAATCATTTGACAAAGACAGCAGTCCAGCCCGCTTGCACTGCTTCCTGTTCACACAGTCAAGTGAGCTTGACACGTTTCGCACAGAGTAAGCCTGGCTTAACATCACCTGTTCATGCATGTTCATGAACTGTCAGAAGTTTCGATTAGTTTTAAATACACTGCAGCAGCAGATGCGGATGCTGACTATAATCTAAATTGCAGATTAAAACTGAATAAATTTGAGAGGGATGGGGCCTGGATAAGCTGAAAGAAACTCTTATTGTGGAGAATTTCAAAGGAAACACTATGTGACAACTCACTGAAACAGAGAAAAGAAATACAATAGAAGATGAATGGGTAGTTTTGAGAGATGAAACAGCAAAGGTGACAGAAAAATAACTAGTCAAACAAAATTTAATTTTATCCCTGTTCCTCAGCTTCAAATGTGACTGTATTCAATACACTGGAGGTATGAATTAAAAAATCCCTTCAGTCACAACTTTTCGTGTTTTATTAGCTCGTACTAAAACTTTAAAAATGCTTTTCTTGGGTTATGTGGTAAGTTTACACTGTTCATCTTTCCCACTATTTCGCACATATTTTCTGCGTTTGACTTACGAATTTCATAATCTAATATCAAACCTTTTGGTGACAGGAATATGCATTTCACCTCATTCAAGAAAAAACATAAAGCATGCATTAAAACACATTACCACTGATGATGGACCCACAGGGTCCGAAATGCATCATGTACTTAATAAAACATGAAAAGTTGTGACTGAAGGCGTGTTTTAATTCATATCTCCAGTGTATAGTCAAACACAGCCAGGTAGAAGAAATCCTTAGATAACACATGAGGTATTGAATTTAACTGACAGAAGAAGAAAATATAACAATGCATCAAATGAAGCAGATGAGGGGTTACAGACGTTTAAAACTGAGATGAAAGAAGTGCAAAATGGCAAAGCAGAAATGGCTACAGGAGAAATCTACACAGATCCAGAAGGATGTAGGTTGCAGTAGATATGGGAGATGAACAAGCTTGCACACGACAGAGTAGCATGGAGAGCTGCATCAAACCAGTCTCACAACGGAAGACCACAACAACAACAACAACAACAACAACAACAACAACAAGTTACGGGAATATTATGGAAAGGGATGAGGAAGAAGATAAAGATGAGATGGGACATACAATGTTGCAAGAAGTATTTGACCGAGCACTGAGAGCCCAATGTTGAAACAAGGCACCTGGAGTATATTACGTTCCTCAAAATATACAAGACGGGCAAAATCTTTTCAGACTTAAAGAAGGCTGTAATAATTCCAGTTCCAAATAAGGCAGGTACTGAACTATCATTTTAATAAGTCACAGCTGCCAGATATGGACAAAAATTAATTAGAAACAAATATATGTGTGCATGTATATCTCTATAGTCCTGGAAAAGGATCTGTCTGGAAACCAGCAAAGTTCTCAGTCTTCTTTATGTGCCTTTAGATGAGTAATCATTTCTACTACTCAGTGAGTTGGTACCTTTACTCCTTAATTTAAATGTTAGGAAATATTTCCTGAAAGTAACTGTCTGGAGGTGGTGGTGGTGGTTAGTGTTTAACGTCCCGTCGACAACAAGGTCATTAGAGACGGAGCGCAAGCTCGGGTTTGGGAAGGATTGGGAAGGAAATCGGCCGTGCCCTTTCAAAGGAACCATCCCGGCATTTGCCTGAAACAATTTAGGGAAATCACGGAAAACCTAAATCAGGATGGCCGGAGACGGGATTGAACCGTCGTCCTCCCGAATGCGAGTCCAGTGTGCTAACCACTGCGTCACCTCGCTCGGTAAACTGTCTGGAGAACAGAAGCTTGTGAAGAGTGGTTCTGCATAAGACTGCTGAAGATGAGATGGGTAGGTTGGATAACTAAAGAAGAGGTACTGAACACAATCATAGAGATAATAAATTCATGTCACAACTTGACTAAAAGAAGAGATATTTTAGAAGCACGCATTATAATCATAAGGCATCAGGGAATGTGCTCTGGTAATGGAGGGAAGTGTGATGAGTTAAATTGTAGAGGGAGATCAAGGTTTGACTACAGTTACAAGGTTCTACTGCACACATGTTGTACAGTTATTCTAAGATGAAAGTGACATGCAGGTTACATTAATATGGCAAATCAATCTTCGGACTGAACACCATAACAAAATAAAATGTTAGATGTTGAAAATTAGATGAATAAAAGTAACCATTCTGTGCACAGATGATGCACTGTACACTCAACAGGTGCATAAATAGGATTGAAATAGGTGCTAATCTTTCACACAAAGTCCTTCCCCAGACGCACACACGCACGCACACACGCACGCGCACACACACACACACACACACACACACACACACACACACAAGGTCAATGTTTGGGATTTTCTTACAATTCACACTGTCCCGTGTGTCACCATCCATCAGTTGTTTCCATCTCCAGTTGTCTCAAACACGGCTGATTCACTTCTCCTTTGGTCTTCCTCTTTGCTTTAAGCTTTCTGCCATTTTTTTATTATATTTTATTTACTTATATTTATTTGTCAGTTCACTCTTGAGGAACAACACTGAACAAAATCTTGACAACAGTCTCAATCACGTTTATGCACCTGTTGACAATCTAGCACCTCAGATACATTTAGAGGTTATTTTTAACCTTCCAGTATTTGTATTCTACCCAGGACTTCCCAGTAAGATATTACAACATGAGCTAATGCCATGCAATGTCTGGCTTGAACCCTTGACAAGTTCTACAGCAGATGCTAACTGCTCTCAAAAAACATAAATATAGAGAATACTTGAGATTACTCATTAATACGGTATACAGCAACATTGAAATACATTGTAGAAATGACTTATTATAACATGTGAAGCAACTGAATAATTTGTTTATAGTTGTACAGCAGGTTTCAGTTGGAGATCATTTTTCAGTACAAGTTGTACAATTACAACTAAATTATTCAGCAGCTTCACATGTTACAATATGTCATTTCTACGATTTATCACAGCTGTGGAACACATCAAACAAAAACTATGTCACAAAACACGTTTTGCTTTTTTAGATGCATGTACGTCAAGTTGAGAAGCATTTTTTGTCCCATTTTTGTAAAGAACACTTTGTTTACAAGGTTAATAAATGCTGTTTCTGCTAAAAACAAGTTATTCATCATCATTTTTTCTATCAACACATAGTATATTTTGAAAGTTTATTTCATTATAAGTAAACCATGTGTACCAGTCTTCTTCAAACTTTTAAATGCTCACAAGTATCATTTCTCCTGTTGCTAATTCTCACAAAGACAATGTACAAATGCAGCCAATATCGTGTAAATTACTCTGTTCTCAGCCTTTTCATGTCCTGTATTTAAAATCACTGTCTGTCTCACAGTTTCTCTGTGAACTGCATAGTTCAACCCAACACAACCACCTCTGTAGCTGTGTATTTAAGCAAACTGACACAATACAAGTAATACTTGTATTTTTCATTACATATGCAAATTTACCTGTATCAGTGTATTGACTAGTTGTGTGTTTAGCAAGTGTTTGTTGTAGGTGTGGAAAGTCCTCACATTGTTTCCCCTCATCCTTTCATAGAAAGTCCAAGATTTTATTTTACAGAAGGGGAAACTATGGCACTGCTGCTGTCAGCTGATGATGAAGACTCCAACAACTATGTTGATATAAATGAATATGTACAAGCATATGGGCTCAGGCTGACATAAACCAATAAAATTTTCTCAAGCATCAAGTGATAAAATACCCATGAGCTTTCAGATGAGTGTTCCTTGGCCACCATCAAGTGGTGGCTGATCTCAGACCCAGAAAAAGCATTATCCCCTCATAGTGCATCATATAATTTGTCAAACTATCTGTGAACTTTCAAATGTGCACACCAGTATACATAACAATTCCACCCACTACCTTCCAGATGAGTGTTTTCGGCCATTGTCAAGTGCTGACTGTAAGCAGTCACCACTTGGCAATGCCCAATGAGCACTCATCTAAAAACTAGTATATATTTGACCACTTAACACTGTTGCTGGAAACATGAGAAAAATTGTATTAATTCAGATGTGATTGTTTCTCCAACTTGTGAATCTTTGAGCATGTTTGATACTAAAGAATCCTAATGACCAGTTAAACAGACAAAGCCTGTTAGTCACAAGTAAAGAATGAAGAGTCGTAACTTTACTTTTGATAAACTACGAGCTTTGGCCTGGTTAATGCATTAAACACTTAAGCACAATTCTCTTACCTCTACTTTGATGATAAATTAATGGATGGAACTGTTATGTATAATAATATGCACATTACAAAAGTTCATGGATAGTTTGACAACTCTTATGGGACATAGTTGAGGACTGAGGGGTTTGCAGTGACAATGCCATAGAAAAGAATCCTGTTTTACTTCAGTCAGGCAAGTTAACTTATCCCATCATAGCAAGATAAGTATGGTAGTCAAACGTGTAGACTCCTGGAGAGAATGTGGCTATTGATGAGAAACACATTGCGTTTTGAGCAGAATGTCTCTTGTGGAATCAGAGGACTGGTGACAGCTGTATAAGTGGCTAAAATCTTATCTACAGAACAGGTAGCACAATAAAGTTTTAGCTATTATGAAATTTTTGGGCACAGCAGTGTCTGACTGGGGAACAACAGATTGTGGAATACCACAAGGATCTTTACTTGGTTTCTATTATTTCTCATACATATCAATGACCTACCTCTGTCCTCCAACAAAGCAAGCCACTTCACAAGGTATGCTGATGATACAAGTATTGCAATACACAACAAAACATCCACTAACGTAGATGCCTATGTCAATCAATCGCTCACAGATGTGCTGTACTTATGCATAACGAACTCACTAGCAACAAACCTCAGAAAAACAACTATATCTGATTCAGTTCTAGCCATAAAAGCCAACAGGAGATTTTTATTGCACATGACATTCAGTGGAATTATTAGGTAGTCATATTGATTGCAGGGTTAACTGGGGGAGTAACATCCTCGCAACATTTGTTATAAGGACTGAAAGCAGTGTCTCAAAGTTATCCTATTTTGGTTCTTTCCATTCACTTTTGAGTTATTGGGGGAATTTATTGGCAATGAAAAAAGTATTTAACCATAAGAAGTTATTAGCGTTATGTGTGGAGAGCTGTGAGGTATCCTTTGCCACAGCATTTTAAATAAATTGGGAATACTGAGCACTGTCACTGTCGTTGTTGTTGTTGTTGTTGTTGTTGTTGTTGTCTTCAGTCCAAAGTCTACTTTGATGCGTCTCTCCATGCTACTCTATCCCGTACAAGCCTCTTCATCTCCAAGTAATTACTGCAACCTACGTCCTTCTAAATTTGCTTATTGTGTTCGTCTCTTGGTCTCCCTCTATGATTTTTACCCCACCCCACACTTCCCTCCAGTACTAAATTGGTGATCCCTGGAGTACTAAATTGGTGATCTCTTGATACCTCAGAATGTGTCCTACCAATCACACCCTTCTTCTAGTCAGGTTGTTCCACAAATTTCTCCTCTCCCCAATTCTGTTCAGTACTTCCTCATTAGTTATGTGATCTTCCCACTAATCTTCAGCATTCTTCCATAGCACCTCATTTCCCAAGTGTCTATTTTTTTCTTGTCTAAACTAAACACTCCATACAAATACTTTCAGAAAGGCCTTCCTAACACTTAAATCTATACTCTATGTTAAAAAATTTCAAATCTATACTCAATGTTAAAAAATTTCCCTTCTTCAGAAACAGTTTTCTTGCCATTGCCAGTCTACATATTATATCCTCTTTAGTTTGACTATCATCAGTTATTTTGCTTCGCAAATAACAAAACTCATCTACTACTTTAAGTGTCTCATTTCCTACTCTAATTCCCTCAACATCACCTGATTTACTTTGACTACATCCCATTATCCTTGTTTTGCTTTTGTTGATTTTTATCTTATATCCTTTCAAGACATTGTCAATTACATTTAACTGCTCTTCCAAGTCCTTTGCTGTCTCTGACAGAATTACAATGTCATTGACAAACATCAAAAATTTTATTTCCTTTCCCTGAACTTTAATTAATTTTTCTGTGGTTTCCTTTACTGCTTGTTCAGTGGTTGAATAACTTTGGTTTAGGCTACAACCCTGTCTCACTCCCTTCTCAACCACTGCTTCCCTTCCATGCCCCTCGACACTTATAACCGCCATCTCATTTCTGTACAAATTGTAAATAGCTTTTCTCTCCCTGTATTTTACCCACACCACCTTTAAAATTTGAAAGAGAGTATTCCAGTTGGCATTTTCAAAAGCTTTATCTAAGTGCACAAATGCTATAAATGTAAGTTTGCCTTTCCTTAGCCTATCTTCTACGAGTAGTCATAGGGTCAGTATTGCCTCACAGTTTCTCTGGAATCCACACTGATCTTCCCCAAGGTTGCCTCTATCAGTTTTTCCATTTTTCTGTAAAGGATTCATGCTAGTATCTTGCAACTGTGACTTGTTAAACTGATAGTTTGGTAATTTTCACACCTGCCACTACCTCACTATATATCTTTCCGATTGTGCCCTTCGTAAATGATAATCCTTCTCACTATGAAATAAGCGGAACACACTGCAGACACAACATGGGAAGAAAATATGAATTATACAGCAACCCAAAAAAATCTGTCTCTAGTACAAAATGTCATAAAATGTACTAGAACCAAAATCTTTGATTATTAATTAATATTAAGTCCTTACAAGATAATAACAAATTATGTAAAAGTAGACAAAATAAGCATTTACATAAAAAACTTTTTAATCACATAATGCATTTTTAACAGATATATACAGAATGTTTATCACATTTTTATGATTTTGCTGCACCAGTTTTAATTTGTCTTTCTGTTTCATTATCTAATGTTCTATAATTCACAATAAATTGCCTTTGAACTTGATGAATCCAGCAGGGTGTCTGTATAATCAATAACTAATGTTATACAATTCATAATAAGGTTCCCTTTTATCTCAGTAGTGATTGTAAATGAAAGAGATGTAACATTAAATTACACATATTGACTCATTTAACATTCTCATGCCAACACACGCCAGTGGATCTATGAAATATATATTGTAAAAATCAATATATTTTAGACTTTAGCTGTGCTGCCACAGATTATATGCTGCAGAAATATACTGAGTGAATATATGCTTGCAATACCATCTTCAGGTTAAGTGGAATACCACCAGGGCAGATCTTTTAGGTTAGCTTCTCCACATACAATTACAAACGGTACAAAATATTTACATCACATTTGATGTTGCAACAATGCACAATGGAAACAATGATGATGTTTTTCAACAAATGAAACTAAATCTTTCACATTATATATACAGCACATATGTGTGCACAAACACAACTCCAACACACACACACACACACACACACACACACACACACACACACACACACAAAATACGGAGCCCATAAACAACAAACACATGAAAAATCTTGATTAATACTTCACACAAAACAAAGATGAGACTTCTATTTTTTACCACGTAATATCCAAAAAGATCACAATACATAAAATAAGAGGAAGGCAACCACTCAACCATAGCAGACTTATGTGTGATGCATTGACAAAGAATCATCAGATAATTATAAATCTTCTGTAAATGTAAGACTGAATTTTCTGATTTCTATTCACTGGTTTTAATAGAAGTAGCAGCCATTTCATAGTGCCTTATCACACACTGTCATCAGATCTTTAGGATATGCATAGGAAAGCCACAAGCAAGACAAGACATATATAATGGACAAGGCCACAAATTGTGAAGAGATCTGCATAAAAAATAAACCAAAACCCAAAAAGGAAGTAATAAATGCTACTATTACAGGTAACCCAAGAAAGAAATTTACCTGGTAATTGACATACTGAATCCACATGTCAACATCATTTGGATTCTTCGTTAAAGCAACATTGTATTCCTCTGTTTTGCTCATGATTTCACTCTCTTGTTTCTCACATGATGATACCCCCTTCCAATTTTCGGCTTGGGAATTCTCTTCATCAAGACAATAAAGATAATAGCGATAATTTCTCTTTTTTGCTTTACGGGATGGTAGTTTTCCCAGTGCTTTATGGTGGTTGCACTTATAACTGAAATATGAAATACATTACATTCTTTATTATGCAATTATGTGAAACTTTCTTTAGTGTTAGCATAATGTGAACTAAAATAATGATTGAAATCTCACACTGGGACTGCTGGTTTGTAAAGTGTATCAACTTTTAAGAATCCCTTGTTTGGACATTTATCCTCATAAAAATCTTCAGTTTTTTCTTGGCTGGGAATCGCACATACTGGACTCTCATCTCTGCTTCTACAACAAGAAAACAAGTCTTTTCAATAGTATGAAGGAGAAATACCAATGCGTCAATAAGTTTGATGCTTTCACAAACCAAAAAGTTCCATTTGACTTTAATGGTGGTGGTTAATTTACAATACGATCAATTTCTGACTACTACAATACCGTCCTCACGGCTCACCTACATATGGCAATGTATATGTACAAAAAATCCTTGTTACATGTACATGTACTGTATAGACTATGCTTGTTAAGTGTAACTGGTGCTTGAGGATGGAAGTGCAATATTTCAAAAATGATCATGTTGTAAAAAGACTGTTGACTTGCACTAATGACTCAACATGGTATATTTTTTCAAGTTTCATTTTCACATTTGAGTTTAAAATGTGTGGGATAGATCTATGAGATCAACTGCCCATACAGCATGTGACTGACTCAATTTCTGGTTGCAATGAAAGAATGCTAGCCTAGTAGTAAAAAGTTTCTTGTTTGTATTGGAAAGAAAGCATGCTATGGATCTCCAATGATTCCATGGACACAGGGTTAGTAAGAGTGTGCAATTTCGACATGTTAACCACAAAAAGCACTCTGATGAGCAATGTCAGTCATATTACTAGCCTGGAAGTGAAGATGCAAATGTCTGTAGGAGGAAGTAACTTCTGGATGAAATGGTGCAAACAGTGGCAGCGGTTGTTCTGCTGGCATGATGCGCCACTGCATTACAGGCTGTTCTTTTACAGTCTGCTTAGCTTGTAGCTTCAGGACGGCTTGTAATTATGTGTGTTGCTGCACTTTTTGTTCCATTTGAAGTTTTAGTTGCTGCCATACTTTCAAGAATTCAGATCCATGTTAACTGCAACTTAGTCTGCTGTCCAAGCACACACACTAAGTTTTGAGTCCTCATCATTTATGTACATCTTTTTGGTGTAGTATATGTTTTTTAAGCAAGCTTTGCACAACTCCCAAGTACAAAACTAGTTTGTGCTTAAATGCTGTGTGCTGTGTACATAATGGATAGCCAACCTAAAAATCCTCCAAGGAAGTCTATTGTCACACCACAGTTGAAATGGCCACCAAGTAAAATAGTCCAAATAAACACCCACAGAGAGACAGGAAGGTAGAACAAAGCACAATATCAGTGACAGATGTAGGCAAAGCACAACTCAGTTCAATGTGACTGTGCTTTACTTGGCAGCAAATTGTATTAGCTGTGAGGATGTTAGCAGTGTTGCGCATGTGATAACTTTATTACACTGGTCAGTACAGCACATTCTTGCTTATAAAATGTGCTATAACCCTGTATGTAATACTTGGGATGCACACCATCACACCAGGCCACCAGCACACTACGCTTCAAATATTCTGACAACGACATCTGTGCAGGACAGCCGCCAGAGGCCATCTCTGGTGGGCCACGTGACTTGTGCATATGACACAGCACATCTATCACAACCCTCCTCTTTATAAGCACAGTGCAGTAGGCATTTGCACTCATATTGTGTTCTTAGTTACTGTCGGCAACTGCTTGTGTCTGTACATGGATTGTTTGTATGTTTGTGTCTATGTTCTTAGCTGTTGTTTGCTTGTATATGGAAGAAGAATAAACTTTGGTTCACTGTGGCTGTACCGTTGTGTGTGTCTTAAATTACGATACAACTGAGGATGAGTGTGGTGTCCACTTCCGCATGCTCAGTCTGTTGGCTATAACTTAGGTTCTTCTGGCAATGGAGGCATTGCTCAAATCTCTCCTCAAGCAGAAGCAGGCTCCTATTGTTGCCATCATGAACTTGTCGGCCACACTGTCTTTGTGGCTCCCCTTCTGTCAGCGTACCCACCACACTTTTCCACTCATGACAACGCAGCCAAAGAGTGAGAGACTTACAAGAAGCAGCTTTGGCAACATTTCCTTGACTGTGGTATCACTGATGCAAACATGTCTACAGCTTTGTTCCTTTCTATGATTTCTGCTCAGAGTTGTTGTGCCAGATAATCCCTCTCCAGAAGCCACTGTCACTTTTGTTTGATGAAATGTGTAGGTTGTTGTCAAATGATCACCATAAAGCAATTCAGTGTCATTGCAGCACATGTAGAGTTCTATCATTGTCATAAATAGTCCCAACAGGCCCACTGGGCTTGGACAGCTGAACTCCAAAGACTCAGTCACAAACATAAGTTTCTTTCTGATGTTCATCATGATTCCTATGCTGATTTTATGGTTCTCGACACCATGATTTGGTTTGCTGCTGCCAAGGAGGTGCATCAACACTCACCACAAAGCGAGAACCCATCTTCGGCTGAAGTGTTAAATATTGCTCAGTCTTTCAAGGTATCTCATGCTGCTGATGATCAGATTGAATCCTGATGTGACATCGCCACACCAGTTCCTGTTCATGATTATTGCGCATCAGTCAATTCTAGTCAGGAGGATAATGTGGTAGCCGTACAAACATGGCCTCCGCACCACACTGGGCAGCATTGTGGCAAACAACAACAAAAGAACAAACCACAGCAATGCCAGTGCTCAGTGCTCCCATCTTGCTCATACCATTTCATGCAACATGAAAGGGTAACTTGCACTAAGTACTGAGTGGCTTGCAACAACTGTAGAAAAGAAGTATATGTACATGGATGTTAATTTTGTGCCTCCAGTGCTTACAAATCATAACAAACTGTTGATCAAAGTACAAGTGATGGACCAAGTGCTCAAACTACAAGTGGAGAAGGGTGCAGCTGCAACTTTAATGAACTCTCAAACTTATGTGGATTTGGGATCTCAAGCTCTGGTTCCTGTTACTCAATGTTTGGTGTTACAACAAGCAGCATATTCCAATTTAGGGGCAATTTATGGCCTCCTCTATGTATAAAGCCGTGGTATGTAGCTTGAGTTTTCTGGTAGTGGATGATGCTGACACTGCAAATTTGTTTCATCTGGATGGTTCCAGTGCTTTTGGTTTTTCCATTTTGGACGTGGTGCACCTCGTTTCAAACCAGGCCATTACTAGCAGTTAGATTATCTGTGTTCTGAGTTCTCATCGCTTCTCTCAAATGTTTTAGGTTATGGCACTAATTTTGCAGCCCTATTCCAGTTGCTTTGCATGATCGAGTGAAAGTGGAATTGTGCAGGCACATAGTAGGATGTAATACAGCCTATTACATTGAGTGAGTGTGAGTGGTCTACCCTCCCCATGACTGTAAAAAAACCGATTGGTCAGCTTAAAAACTACTTAAATCAGAGAATGGTGATAAGGTTCATAGTCAAGAGTTATAGAATGTAAGCTTTACGGTAGTAAGATTAAAGATAGTGACAGCACTGAGTCTAGTAACGTCCTAAAGAGATTCTTAGGTAGAAACAGTCTGACATTAAAATATGTAATTGCTGATAAGCACAGCGAGTGTATCACTGAATAGCAACGAATTATGTATTACATCTCTGATTTTTTTTTTTGTGTGTGTGTGTGTGTGTGTGTGTGTGTGTGTGTGTGTGTGTGTATCTCTATCTCTATAAAAAGAATAAATTTTAAAGGAGTCTGTTGCCGACACGTGTATACCGTGTACAAAGGTTTTCAATATTTGAATCAGTACACGTCTTAAAGTTAATACAAGCCTTGGTTTGCCTGTAGTTGCATTGTAGTCACGAGTATTACACCCAACTTTAAAGGAATCGTTTGTCTGCTTACAATCCCACTGTGTTAGCAAGTAACTGATACACTATGTGATCAAAAGTATCCAGACACCCCCACAAAAATACGTTTTTCACATTAGGTGCATTGTGCTGCCACCTACTGCCAGGTACTCCATATCAGCGTCTTCAGTATTCATTAGACATCATGAGAGCAGAATGGGGCACTCCATGGAACTCACGAACTTCGAACGTGCTCAGGTGATTGGATGTCACCTGTGTTATACATCTGTACGCAATATTTCCACACTCCTAAACATCCCTAGGTCCACTGTTTCCAATGTGATAGTGAAGTGGAAACTTGAAGGGACACATACAGCACAACAGCTTACAGGCCGACCTCTCCTGTTGACTGACAAAGACCGCTGACAGTTGAAGAGGGTCTTAATGTGTAATGGGCAGACATTTATAAAGACCATCACACAGGAATTCCAAACTGCATCAGGATCCACTGCAAGTACTATGATAGTTAGGCAGGAAGTGAGAAAACTTGGATTTCATGGTTGAGCGGCTGCTCATAAGAAGACTGGCCTGCACAGAGTCCTGACCTGAATCCTACACAACACCTTTGGGATGTTTTGGAACACCGACTTCATGCCAGGCCTCACCGACCGACATCGATACCTGTCCTCAGTGCAGCACTCCGTGAAGAATGGGCTGCCATTCCCCAGGAAACCTTCCAGCACCTAATTGAATGTATGCCTGCAAGAGAGGAAACTGTCATCAAGGCTAAGGGTGGGCCAACACTATATTGAATTCCAGCATTATGGAGGACGCCATGAACTTGTAAGTCATTCTCAGCCAGGTGTCCAGATATTTTTGATCACATAGTGTACCTGGTAATTTTCTATGGCAGATGCATTAGTTGCTTATTAACTAGTACAACACTGTGTGCGTGTGTTATCTGGGATGTGAGTGGGAATGTTGACTACACACGGTAGATATCATGTACCTCGTGTGCAAACACATTGGTCAGTGGGTGCAACGGTATGACTGTTTGTTCAGTTGCTGTGTTCAGTGGATTACCATGCCTTGTTGTAGGTTTGGTAGTTCATATTAAACAGAGTTACTTGTTAATTAACTGGTTCATATTGCAGTAAATTGTTTAAGGTTGGGTGTCTGAATTACCTGAAAACCCACACTGTGACATAAGCTACTGCGTGTCATTGTTATTTGTTGTCACTTCCTTCATATTAGATAAGGTCACTCAGTGGCATTATTGATAATTAAGCTCTTTATGCTTGATTGTAAAGCTACTTTTTCAAACACTACTTTGAAATTAGCACCTAGAAGTTTACTCACTACATGATTTTTTCATCTACCCTTCCATTACAGTATAATGGCACAGAATATTGCAGGGAGTCCATTACGTGTTTGGGGATGGAAGTTGCAGAAGTGAAGGGACTACCACACAAAGATAAACTAGAAACATTAAAACAAACAGAAGTTAAAGGTATAAAATTAACAATTGAGCCTATAAAATGAATATCCTGAGAATCCTTTAAATTATGAATTATTGAACCTGCACACATAAATAATAATGCCTTAAATAAAGCATGGGCTAATAAATGAAAAAATGCAAGTTTTGGATAACCTATAGCCAAAATTCTTATTATTAAACCAAGTTGTCTTAAAGTAGAAAGAGCAATAATCTTCTTTAAATCAAATTCAAAATTAGCACCCAATCCAGCCATAAATATAGTTATACGACCAATTAAAAGTAAAAATCAACCACAATTATAGGTATCTAATATTGGTCTGAAACGAATTAATAAATAAACTCCAGCAGTAACAAGAGTAGAAGAATGAACTAAAGCAGAAACAGGAGTAGGAGCAGCCACAGCAGCAGGAAGTCAAGAAGAAAAGGGAATTTGAGCTCTCTTAGTTATAGCTGCCAAAACAATTAATATAGTAATAAGCTTTATTTCAAAAGAGTTAGAAATGAAATCATAATGATAAATATAATTCCAACCACCAAAATTTAATATTCAAGCAATAGAAATTAAAATAGCAACATCACCAATACGATTAGAAAGTGCAGTTAATATACTAGCACTATAAGATTTTACATTTTGGTAATAAATAACTAAACAATAAGAAACCAAACCCAAACCATCTCATCCTAACAAAATTCTAATCAAATTAGGACTATTAATTAAAAAACCTATAGAAAGAATAAATATTAAAACAATAATAATAAAACAATTTATATTCTTTTCGCCCGATATGTAATCCTCTCTATAATAAATCACCAAAGAAGAAATATATATAACAAAAGACATAAAAATAAGAGACATTCAATCCAAAATTAAAGTTATAACAACCATAGAACCATTTAAATTATAAAGTTCTCATTCAACAAAAACTCTATAATCAATTATTAAATAATAAATACATACTCCTTGGTATTAGTTTTTCCAAATACAACAAGGTACACACCACGCATATCTCTCATACCATATAGCATATGTAATGTATTTTAAAACAGTGTAAATTCAGAATCATTGTCATGATAAATTCCTGTGAGCAGAAGATGTGGTGAGAAGTTGAAGCTGGGACTGAGAGTCCGTCACAAAAAAGGAACTGTGACTTGAACAAGAACATATGGAAGGAAAGGTAAATGAGAAGTAAATGAAAGAATAGGACCTAAGTGTATAAAAATTTGGCATATTAATGCTCTTCCTGTAACTGGAATAACAGGGTCCCAATATACACAGCATCAGTATGAATACAACTAATAATAGCAGCACACATACATCACCACCACCAACTCTACTACTATTAATAACAATAATAAATTGTGTACCTTCGTTTCAACTTTTTCTTCTTCTTTTTTCGAAAATAATTTTTTTCTGTGTGTTGCTCCTTGTGTCTCCTTTTTTTCCTGTGATGTGTATAAGCTTCATTACTAGTATCAGAATCACTTCCAGATTTCCTCTTCCCCTTCTTTTTTGAAGTAACGCTATCAGAATGTGTTTCCCTTTCATACTTCTTTTCTTTCTTCTCGTACTGTATATCTGTAGTTATGGCAGAATTAGTAATACAGTCTTCAAAGGCTTTTGTCCTGGTCTCACACTGTGTTTCTGATGAAACTCGACAATCTTTATCCTGCTGAGGCAAAGGAATTTCTGGAACCTTTATGTCGTGCAGCCATGGCAATTCACCAGTTTCTGTAAACATGTATAGTCAAATCAAAGTGCTATATAACAGCCCATGCATCAAACCTCTTGAATACTTTTGAATAACTGGACTGATCACAAATTACATTACATTAACTCAGCTGAGATAATACAAATTAATAAACAGTGTGTAATGCTGGTCAGAAGAAAGAAAAAGTGCATTGTCAGTTAACAGTTCATTGTCCAACTGAAAAACCTATAAACATCCCCAATTTGTATGTGAGTGACTACAGTAATATGGAGCACAAATTTAAAGGGAACCAATCAAAACAATAAAAATTTATTTTATTAAGAAGCCTTTGCAGCAAGCCAGAGCAAGAAAGTCTACCACAAAAGTTCTGTTTTAAAGGATAAGAACAGAAATCAATTAACTGTACAGTAAAAATTTAGCAAATGATGACATCAACAAAAATGTATTGCTATTTTCATTTAGCACAATGTCTCTAGAAAATCACATGGAGAAAACAATGTTACTTCCTGGCTGATTAAAGCTGTGTGCCGAACCGAGACTCAAACTTGGGGTCCCAAGTTCAAGTCTCTGTTCGGCACACAGTTTTAATCTGCCAGTAAGTTTCATATCAGCACACACTCTGCTGCAGAGTGAAAATCTCATTCTGAAAACAATGTTAAATCACTAACATTTTGAAAATTAAGAATGTTCATCAGAAGGAGAAAGGAAACAGATAAAGGAACAAGGAAAAGTCTCAATGTGACAGAAAAGATATAATGGCGTAAAAAGGACCTGAAAGAGTGGCAGTTAGAAGTTGTACACAACTGATAAGTCCAAGGCAAAAGCTGCTTAAAAGTACAGGATGCAAACACAACATTTTTAAGGAAAAAAAATATTCAAATGTGTGTGAATTCCTAAGGGACCAAACTGCTGAGGTCTTCGGTCCCTACACTTACACACTACTTAAAATAACTTATGCTAAGAACACCACACACATCCATGCCCGAGGGAGGACTCAAACCTCCAGCAGGAGGGGCTGCACAATCCACGACATGGCACCTCAAACCACATGGCTTTTAAGGAAACTCACAAGAAATTTGATAGGGACGGTGTGAGGATAAAAAGAAAGAGAAGAATAAAAAACAAATTAATAAAGGAAAGAAGATTTAACAAATTGTCTCAGAGCAGGACAAAAACTGATAGCCTGAGAGGGTGAAAATACAAACAGAAATAGAGAGCAAGAAACTGCACATCAGAACAGTTCACAAAAGGAAATGGGGAAAGATGCAGTATGAGTTAATACCAGGCAGCCCATGAAAGATAAGTATCTGTTGAGAATCCAGAACCCATTTCTCAAATTTTGGAGCACTCTTGTTGGGGAGAGCAAATTCTACTGGCTAAAACTGTTACACATGTAACAAGGTCCTTTTTATTAGGTTCCAGGACACATCCAGCAAAAGTATAAGCATGTTGGCATGCAGTTTTCTGTGACAACACATATCTGCTCAGCATTTGCGTTGGTCATGAAGAAACATTGTCAGTCAGCTGATGACGAATTGTCTACTTCAACATACTATGGTCCCACCACATGGTGTGATTAACAATGTTGTAACAGAAGTTAAGTGCACAATTGAATGTTACTCTGGAAGGTGCCTGAACAACAAGAGGATGTTAAGTTGAAAAAGGTTGTGAACAACTGCTATAGAGTAAGGACACTAATTGGCTACTGGGTGCCACAAGGAGGACAGCTATTTTGTGTCCATTCATGTGCTCACTCAGTTCTATGGTGGTCATTCCCATACAAAAATCTGTGCAGTGAACACAAGTTAGTTCATGCACAACATTTATGATTCCACATTTTGTTTTAATAATATCAGATTTACCTGTGTTGGGGTCAGTGAGGTTACATGAGACAGACAAGTGGTACAGTGGGAGTATTTGTAATAGGAAGTTGCTCTGTGTTCAGATCAGTGGTTTGGAACATCATACAGTTCAACAAAGATGTTTTATAGAATAGAAAGACGATGGAAGGAGACAGTGGCTGGTATGGGAAAGATAGTTCAGAAAGGTAAAGTAGTTCTGAAACTGAACTATCCGATGGAAACAGGAGGGGAGAAAATGGAGGTAATATGTTGTGAGCTGGAGTGCTCAGTGTTAGATGTACCTGGAAACAAAAGGCATATGACCATACGACAGTAGTGCAGTTAACAATCTTGTCTGCTAATGATACAACATTCAGTAGAATTATGATGAACAAGCAAGGTTCTATGAATGCTATGGGTAGTACAGTGGCAGCTATTCTGCTCATAGCTAAAGTGGAACAGACACTAATCTGCAATGTACATATGTGCACATTCTGGGGGCTATCATGTTATTTTTTTTAAAGTCTCAATCTGCAATGACATTGATTATATCTCAAGACCTATGTGCACCTCCTAGATTAAAATTCCACTCTTCACTTAGCTTCTACAACAACTTTGCTAAATATGTTCTGCACCTCCTAGTTCTAACTATTCAAGTGGACAAGTGGTAAACTCTACAACAGCTAAGTACCAGAGCATCTCAACCAGCAAAATGTCAGTCTAAGGAAAGAGTACGGAGTAAAAGAAGTGCCACCTACACAATGCTATAAATCTGATTTACCAGAAATCAACACTATCTGTGTCACAGGCTGCCTGATACCATTCTCCCGAGGCTGTCTCCAATCCAAATGAACATGATGGTGCATGGCCACTGCTTTATTCCCCACACAAGTGCATCTGGTGGGCATCAAAAATGGTTCAAATGGCTCTGAGCACTATGGGACTTAACTTCTAAGGTCATCAGTCCCCTAGAACTTAGAACGACTTAAACCTAACTAACCTAAGGACATCACACACATCCACGCCCGAGGCAGGATTCGAACCTGCGACCATAGCAGTCGTGCGGTTCCAGACTGTAGTGATGGGCATCCCTTAGTACACTTAGGTAAAGTGCTTTATGAGCAGTTAAGCAGGCACTGCTCTCTTTTCATGTATAGTTTCAACAATATTTTTCTACGTTCAGTGTAAACATAGCATGAAAAACCACATTTTATGGGAAAATGGCATCACTTCAATCATAATATTTTTGCAGGATGAATTTATCTTCCTACTATAAATAACAGAAACAGCTCAACAAAAAGAGGACAAC
Source organism: Schistocerca nitens (assembly GCF_023898315.1). NCBI lineage: Eukaryota > Metazoa > Arthropoda > Insecta > Orthoptera > Acrididae > Schistocerca > Schistocerca nitens. Next base: position 79,871,539 of record NC_064621.1, on the reverse strand, counting down.
AATGAAAAACTGGTATATTAAAGGAACCATTCTCTGTCAGCAGGTCACATAGGTAAAGGTGGAAAATTTTCACTAATGTGGATGAGGTCTGAGATCAGAAATCACATCATTATTCAGAAATAGACAGAAAAGTTAATTACATAACACTGAGTTGTCCAACACAATAATGCACAGAACTGTGTCTTGGATATTCTTTACCTGAGCTTCAGATTGGAGACCTTTTTAGCTGCAACCATTTCAGCAGCATGTGCGTCTTCAGTGTAATTATTTATTACATGTGGCTGTGAAGAGAGTGTATAGGGCGCGACATTGCATTCTGGTACAAGTGCACTTTTACACTGTCAGCAGCTTTTCCATTCAGTGCTGGAGTTGGTAGTGGTTTGCATAGTGAATATGACAAGATGGTGGAATCAATGAGAAAACAGTGTCTGATTAGCATGTCACAATGTCAAGTGTATGAAATTATGTATCAGCAAAATGGAGTATAGTGTGTATAGTGCTGTCATATAAAACAGGATATTCAGTGAAATTTAAACAGTACACTTAGGTTCCTGCCAAAACACCAACTAAGAAATCAAAACATTCTGAAAATATGCCAAACAGTTTTGAAATGATCATCAGACTATTCTTCATTTTTTTATTGTTGATGTCGATAAATAAAGGAGCTTTGCACAGTCATGCAGATGGTCAGCATGTTGCCACTCTTTGGATCAAGCATGCAATGCAATTCCAGTTGTCAACTTTGATCTGCAACATAACCATGTCGTGTGATATCATGAAGGTGCAGTGTATTTTAAATGGATTATTTGTGTGGGGAGACTGTTGTTACAGCTATCGGAAGCAGTGGTGCACAGTAATGGTGGATGTTTGTATTTGTAATTTGGTTTGTAGTGATGGTTTAATTTTTGGGATCAACTCTTCGGTGTGTTGGCATGTGGAATATAGGAGTTTTGTGAGTTGTGTTTGAATATTTCACTGCCTGCAGTACGGTTTGGTCTGGGAGATTTCTGTTGGCTTTTCAGTGATAGAATAGATTAGATGTACTTTTCATTCCAACTGATCCATTGTGAGGAGATGCTCCAGGGTGCAGAACAGGTCAGAAAAACAAGAATGTACAATAAATATTTACAATAAAAAACATATATGCCAATGTCCCTTCCACAGATTACAAGTGGAGTGATTATCATGGATGTGGAAAGACTCAGAAAAATTTTGGACATATTTTCAATTATGAGGTAATAAACAATACAGAAAAAAACCATTTTACAACACCTATATACAACGATCATATTACTGCACTGAATTTGTACGTTAAGTTAAACTGTTCTAATACTCATATGATATGACATTATTAGTGACACACACACACACACACACACACACCAGTTGGTTCTACTAAGAAATTCATCAGTGGAGTAGAAGGAGTTGGCCACCAATAAATCCTTTAGGCTCCTCTTAAATTGAACTTTATTGATTGTTAAGCATTTTATGGCTGTTGGCAAGTTATTGAAAATGTGTGTTTCTGAACAATGGACACCTTTTTGGACCAAAGTGATTATAAATCTTTGCGAAGATTATTAATATTTTTAGTAATTATTCCATGAACAGAGCTGTTGGTTTGGAAAAGAAATATGTTTTTATTCCTAGATTCCTAAATAGGCTCTGCAGGATGTTCTCATTTACATCACATATTGTTCTTACTAGTACATGTTTTTGGACATGGAAAACTTTAGCAGCACATGATGATGCATGAAATAACAGATTTACTGTTAGCAGTCACTGTTTAGATCCAAAATGTGTTTCAAAGGTTTGAACCTCCATCATCTGCTGGATTTATATATGTTAATATGATGTGTGTGTTGTATTACAACACTGGGGCAACTTGTGGAACTGTTTCCAGCGGTCACAAGCTATTTCCTCCGTCGTAATACATCATGTATTATGTTGTGCAGTGAACACATATTAGATGGTGTACAAAAATCATGACTGCACATGTTGTTTCAATAACGTCGGATTTACCAGTGATGGGGTCAGTGAGGTTACATGGGACAGGTGTTACAATGAGAAAATTTGTAAGGGGAAAATGCTCAGAGCTCAGATCATATGGTTTCACACAGATGTTTCAGAGGAGAAATGATGATGGAAGGAGATAGTGGATAGAATGTGAAGGATAGGTCAGAAAGGTAAACTATTTCTGAAACTGGACTGTCAGATGGAACACGAGGGGAGTGAATGGAGATAATATGCTGTGACCTAGGGTGCTTAGTGTTAAATGTGTCCAACATCTGCCTTATTCCCCACACAAGCATAGCAGATGGGCACCCCCAGTACATTTAGGTAAAGTGCTTTACAAGCAGGTAAGCAGGCACTGCTCTTCTTTCATAGATAATTTTAACAATATTTTTCTACATTAAATGTAAATATAGCATGAAAAACAACACTGTACAGGAGAATGGCATTATTTCAACCATGTAAAATTTTTTCAGGATGAATTTATCATGCTACTATAAACAATAAAAACAGCTTGAAAGAAGTAGTATGACAGTACAAAATTAGTAGATTCAAGGAGTCGTTCTCCGTCAGCAAGTCCATAAATAATAAAGATCGAAAACTTTCATTAACATAGGTGAGGTCTCAGATCAGAAGCCACATCATCATTCAGAAATAGACATAAATGTTAAATTACAGGAAACTGAGATGTACAACACAATAATGCACAAAGTTGTATCTTGGATATTCTTTGCATGATCTTCTGATTGCAAACATTTTTAGCTGACACCATCTCATGCAGCATGTATGTCTTCAATGTAATTATTTATTACATGTTTGTGTGAAGAGTGTGCATCGGGTAGAACATCACATTTTGGTACAAGAGCATTTACAGTGTTGGCAGCTTTTCGGTTCAGTGCATCAGTTAGTAATGGTTTGTACAGTGACCATGACAAACCATGAGCTGGATGATTAGACAAGATGGTGGAACCAATGAGAAAATAGCGTTTGATAAACACTGTCATGATGTCAAGTGCATGAAACTATAGCAACATAATGGAACATATTGTGTAGAATGCTGTCATATAAAACATGCTATTCCAGCCTGGGCTCTTAGTTCCCACCTAAACACCACCTACGAAATCAAAGCATTCTGAAAATATGCCAAAAAGTTTTGAAACTATCATCAGGGTCTGCTACAGATCAATGCGTCATGACAGCCAGTTTTCCTCCAGTCAAACCAAACTATAACACTGGAATTAAAAAAAAATGTCCTAGGAAATCCTGTCATATTCTAAGAAACATACAACCCTGTAAATAAATACAAAAAGCATTAAGGAACCTTATAATACATAACAGCCAGATCACTAGTCATCAGTCCCACTCTTCGTGTCAAAAACAAAAGTAAGCAATTCATATCTTCCTCCGAATCAAGTCACTGTATTCAACAATTCTCATTTGCTGTCATTTACTATCACCCAATTGGCTATGACTAATCGAAACAAATTTCCAGCAGCAGCATGCTGCGGAAGACCCACTGACACCATAAGTGCATTGTAACCTCGCGTTCTTTTTATTGCTAATGACGATAAAAAAGTACCTTGGCACAGTCATATAAATGGTCGGCATGTTGCCACATTTTGGGTCAAGTGTGCACTGCAATGCCACATATCGGCTTTGACCCGTAATATAATTGTGTTGTGACGCATCACAAAGGTGCAGCATGTTTGAAATGGATTGTTTGTGTAGGGGGTCTGTTGGGTTGTTTTTGGGGGAGGAGGAGACCACACAGCAAGGTCATCGGTATCATTGGATTAGGGAAGGATGGGGAAGGAGGTCGGCCGTGCCCTTTCAAAGTAACCATCCCGGCATTTTCCTGGAGCAATTTAGGGAAATCACGGAAAACCTAAATCAGGATGGCCGGACGTGGGATTGAACCATCATCCTCCCAAATGCAAGTCCAGTAGGCTAACCACTGCATCACTTCGCTCGGTAGGGGGTCTGTTGTTACGGTTGTAGTAAGCAGTGGTGCACTCTAGTGATGGATATCTGTGTTTGTAATTTGGTTTGTATTGATGGTTAAGTTTATGGAATCAAGTTTTTGGTGTAATGGTGTGTGGAATCTTGGAGTTTTGCCTTGGAGTTGTGTTTGAATATTTCGTTGGCTGCAGTATGGCTTGGATAGGTAGAAACATTACTATCCTCCAGAGCTGGAAATGGTGACACTGGCCAAGTCATGACTCCAACAAAGCAGTGGAGATGATGCTGCACATGTTTCAGGACAGTCCCTTTTGTGCTTGCGTCAGATCACCCGAAGAACTGCATCAGCTGGCTCCAATGTCTCCACTGGCTGGAAAATCTGGAAACTGAGTTTTTATTTTTCCCTTCATTGATTTTACTGAGTGTCAATACTTTTTGTTTGTAATGCTAATGTACAATACCACAACTGTATATCTGTGTTGTCCAAAAACATTAAATGTCAAGTAAGCAGAACAGTTATACAACTTAGGAAAAACATGGAAAACCTTAATCTGAATGGCTGGGCTGGAATCTGTATCCCACTTCTACTAAACACAAGTCTGGGCTTACCTTAACCAACCTGCAACTTAACTGATAAGAAGGATGTAAGAAATATTCATGCATTATGTCTCATAAAGAATCAGGTCATTAGGGATGCTTACAGCTCACTCAGTCTCTCCAGTTTAGGTTGCAAGATGCAGCTACAACAAAGTTATTACACTGTAATTAAAACTATGCACAATGATTGTGAGAAAAAAGCAGGTTGCATCTGTCCATAAGAAGGGTAACAGAAGTGATCCACAAAACAACTGTCCATTTCCACTCATCTCCATCTGTTGGAGAATCACAGAATGTACAGGGTGTCCCACTCAAACCTCCCTGATTTCAAAGACCCAGGAAAAAAAAAGAAAAAAAACACACAGTAGATACGACAATAAAAAATGCACAATATTGTAGAGCACAAAGAGAATTTATTTATTTAACATCAGTACACCTCTACATGTGAACTTTGTAGCATGAAGAATATTGAGTCTATATTCAATTTCTTGCCTAGTTCTTTGTAACATCTCCTCTGTTATTGACGCAATCGCATTTGTGATATGATGTCGCAACGTAGGAATATCATCCACTTTGCTTGCATACACGCGGTCCTTCACGAATCCCTACAAGAAGAAATCAAGTGGTGTAATGTTGGGTTAATGAGGTGACCACGCAATGGATCCTCCACGTCTGATACAACAACTGGGAAATTTCTTATGCAGGAACTTGTGAACAGCCATTGACCACTGGGGCAGAGCTCCATCTTGTTGAAAACTGATGTTGGGCTGCAAATCTTGTATCTGAGGGCACACAAACTGCTCCAACATGTCCAGAAACACTGACCCATTCACTGTTTGTTCCACAAAGAAGAATGGTCCAACAATCCTGTCATGCATTAGCCCGCACCAGACGTTTAGTTAAGGGCTATAACGAACAGGCTTAATGACAACAGGTGGATTTTGTGAACCCCAAATGTAAACAATATGCCTATTAACCCTTGATGATAGATGAAAGGTTGCGTCATCTGAGAATAAACATCTTTCCAGTAAGTTGGCATCCATATCAATATGCTGCTGCATATCCGCAGCAAATTGTTGTCGCCATGGTTTGTCATTCGGCATCAGATGTTGCAGAATTTACACTTTGTAAGCAAACATACAAAGACGCTGGTGAACTACACAACGCAATGCTTGATGAATTGACTTATGTGGGTTTCTGAGAAACATTTGTTTGATGTCCTCCACTGTCTCTTCTGAAACTTCGTAACGTGCACCACCAGAATGTTTCAGAACACTTCCTGTTGCCAGATACTTCCTATACAAGTCTTTAATTGTTTTCACATCAGGTGGATCATATTCATACACACGATGACAACTTTTTTACACAGTAATCGGCGATTTAGGTCCTGCAAACACACTACTGCTTGCGCCTGCTGCTGTGGAGTCATCATTTTCACTTCATGCAACCATGCTGCACTCTAGCAACGATACTTGGCTCTTCTGATGCGGGATATAAATTCTTTGAGATGCTCTACAATGTGGTGCATTTTTCACTGTCGTATCTACTGTGGTTTTCTCTCCTGGGTCCTTGAAACCAGGGAAGTTTGAGTGGGACACCCTGTATTCTAATCTCAAACATTATGAGGTATATGAAACAGAATTACCTCCTACTTGTCAAATAGCACAGATTCTGAAAACATTGACCATGGGAATTCCAACTTGTGCTTTTATTATGTGACTTCCTGAAAGCCACAGATCAAGGAAATCAGATGGATGCAGTATTTCTTGACATCTGAAAGCCATTTGACTCAGTACCACACCAACATTATATAGCATATCAAACAAAATTTGTGACTGGGTGGAAGGTTTCTAAATTGGGAGGACACAGCATATTATCTTGGTTGGAGCGTCATTGACAGACGTAGAAGTAATTAAGGTGTGCTCCAGGAAAGTAGACTGCAACCACTGTTGCATATTAATGACCAGGTGAACAATAATTGCAACCTCAGAATTTTCGCAGTTATCTATATAAAGTTGGGGAAATATTCAATCAGATCTTGATAAATTTCAAAGTGGTGCAACTTGCATTATATGTACACACATGGAAAATTATGTACTTTACAAACTGAAAAAAGTAGTGCACTGTTTCCACAATATCACTGATTCACAATTAGAATGTATCAATTCATACAAATACTGAGTGGAACAACTTGTAGGGATATGAAATGGATTGATCACATAGGCTCAGACATAGGTAAGACAGGTGTCAAACTTCAGTTCACTGGCCAAATGACTATAACGGATAGAGAAAACATACACTGAAGGGCAGCACATATGGTCACAAGTTTGTTTGACTCACAGGACATCACCGAAATGTTGAAAAACCTACATAATGACCTAAAATCGTTTACCTTGGTCCAAAATGGGGTCTAGTACTCAGGAACACACATTTACAATAAATTGCCAGCAATCAATCAAACCTGGGCTCAGATACAGCACAGTTTAAACGGAATTAGAAACACAATTTTATACGCAATTACTTCTACGCTGTAGATGAATATCTTAACAGGGACTGTGAGGACAGCTTAGGTAGAAATATCTATTAGGTTTCAGTTTTAACAGCACTTTGTCACAACACGTGAAATTAGGTATTTTGCATATGATAGCTTTATTAAAAGTCCATAACTGTCTTCTATTCTAACAGTGTATTAATTATGTAAATATTAGCAGTTCCAGTTTACTTTAATGTATTTACATAGTTTGACAATCTCCTGACAAATGATCAGGGAAATGAGTATTATATTCAAATGTCCCACACCATGAGCATCATCTCATTTTTGAGTGTATGAATGAAAACTGAATCTAATTCAATATAATGTGAATTGGCAGAATTGAAGATAGACTCAAATGACTTGAAGATAAAATCAAAGCCAACATCAAGAACATGTACTAAATGAAAAGTATACAGTTAATCTTTGGTCATCTACCCTTTGCTTCAAAAAAACGGATGTGAAGGTAAGATTAGATTAACTACAGGAAACTGGAGGAATTTAACCAATCACTCTTCCCCCACTCAACATGCAACAGAACTGGAAAGAAATCCTAAAATGTGATACCACATAAAGTGCCATATGCCATTCATATCACAGTTGTTTATTGAACACATATGTACACGTAGAAACACTTGGGAAACAAATGGGAAAAGCACACAAACAGATTGAACACACTGAAGAAAATTGGAAGTTCAAGCAAACTCACAGCAGGGCAAGGGAGACCTATCAACAACAGAATATAAATTAAAAGTGAAAATAATAAATTCTTCTGTTCAACACATTTAGCCTACGATATCTTTCACACCACTATATAACAGATCAAGCGAGGACGATATCAGAAAAGAATATGGAGAGTAAAAAGTATATATCTGGACATATAGTAAATACTTATGTAATATGAAAAATACGCTGTGCTGAGAGAATAGAAAAGCCACTTCTTCAACCATTTGCGGATGCATGTGTCTTTCAGTAACGGGAGGAGTTCCATGAATGAAAATATAAGAGGAGGACACCACAAAACCATCCATAACACGGTCAGGCAACACTGTGAGAAGTGAAATGAGTATTTGGTCAACGAAAAGGGGAAAAGCATAAAGAGCACATTTGACCAACATTAGTAGCGCAAAAATAAACATTATACTGTTAAACACTCAAAAAGGATATGATCATACGACAATTTTTTTGCGTTGCTATTATGACAACAGGGAGACATGCAGATTCAATACAAACCAAGAAATTACCTCTCACTTTAGGGACACTGTCTGCATCATGTTGCTTGACAGACGCTGTCGCGTTTGCAGCGTAGGCTGGAAACAATGACATCAGAAACCATTTAACAGTACGTTTTCTACACTATATTCTCCTGTCGGCCTTTCTTCCTGACAACATCAAAAACTTGTAAACATTACGATGTAAACAGACCGGAGAAGTTGAACGCAACTCACAGATATCGGTACACACCTAACTCAATAGATGGTGATATCGATAGCAACGCGCATCGCTGGCCAGACCAGAGAAACATCTATGGGTGAATCCCATGGAGGTAATTCTTACCTCCATGGTGAATCCACAGACTAGAAATACCTCTGGAGTGAGTATTCGCATTCGGATGCGCCACATACATTATTGTCTGCGGGATGACCAGAACGGATTTTGCTGTCAATATAAATTGACAGCCTGATTACGCCATCTCAGGACGCAGTAGGTTTGCACGTAAAGAGTCCTGTACATCAAGAATGCCATTACATCACGAGTACGGATAGATTCTCTTCGTTGGTGCCGAGGGTTTGGCGTAGAAGTTTCGTAAACATTCCAGAATGAGATTTTCACTCTGCAGCGGAGTGTGCGGTGATATGAAACTTCCTGACAGATTAAAACTGTGTGCCGGACCGAGACTCGAACTCAGGACGTTTGCCTTTCGCGGGCATGTGCTCTACCATCTGAGCTACCCAAGCACCTCAGATGGTGAGGCATCCGTTGGCTTGAGGAAGATATGCACGGAATTTATTGCATATCAAAAAGCCTTGTTTGATAAATATTGTACAGGTGCGAAGAAGGAGATAAAGAAAGAGTCTGGTGATTTTTTAAAATTCTGAATCCAGTGTATGATATTTAAATAAATAATGTATGTATATATAATCTCAAACTGTGTTTGCGTTTTATTTCACACCTCTCTCATTATAGTCCACATATTACACCGATTAATATCACTATTTTTAAATGCTACACCTATAAAGATGCAGCAGCAGACAGTTACTCCAAACGTCTCCCCACCAGTCATAGACAAAATGAATATCAAGTTACTCTTCATGGGTAAAATATAGATACCTGAATTCTCTGTGTAGCCAATATAATTCAGTTGGTTAAGTGATGGAGCTATTGTGGCTACACATACTATTACCATCCCTTAAAGTGTATCTTTCTATATATGCCAACTGCTTGTCAGTACCTGCCGTAGTTAGCATCATGGCAGAGTGGGTGAATCATACTCATCATAAGGACTTTACCGTCGGTGATTGGTCCTGTGAAGATGCTAAACAAGACCTGAAGAAGAAGAAGAAGAAGAAGAATGGAATACGGCTTCCTGATAATATACGAGCAATTATTGCAGGTCCACCCAACTGTGGCAAGACTAATGTCCTCATGACGCTGCCACCATATGTAGATGAAGTCCAATTTGAATATGTTTGTGTATTCTCAAAAACAGTATTTCAGCTCAAGTATCAGCTATTACAGGAGATATTGCGCAGTGTAGATGGTGTTACATACACGGCATTCAGTTAAAGTGGTGATATCCCCCTGTCTTCATATTTGACGATGTTGCTGTGGAAAACCAAGACCAAATGCAAAATTATTTCTGCTTCGGTCGTCATATGGGTGCTGATGTACTTTATCAAAGCCAAACATTGTCCATAATCCCTAAGCAGTTAGTTAGGGATAGTGCAAACATCATTATAGCGTTCAAACAGTACAATCAGTTAATGATAGCGAAATATACCGTGAAATACTGCATTTGACTGATGTCCATAAGATCGCAAAAAGCCTGAGCAACAAGAAACATAAAACTATTATAAAACCAATACTTGATGGCGAAACCAACAACAACAACAACAGCAGCAGCAGCAGCAGTAGCTGCGGCGATGGCATTGACATTGAGCATAAAGCAGTGAACAATAGAGCTCATTTTATTACTTCTCTTCAAATCACATTAATCATGGAATGGAAACACACAGCAACAGAACGTACCAGCGTGACTTCAAACACTTTGTTACAGGAAATGTTCAAAATGTCCTTCGTTAGGGAGGATACATGCATCCACATTCCGTCGCATGGAATCCCTGATGCGCTGATGCAGCCCTGGAGAATGGCGTATTGTACCACAGCCGTCCACAATACGAGCACGAAGAGTCTACATTTGGTACCGGGGTTGCGTAGACAAGAGCTTTCAAATGGCCCCATAAATGAAAGTCAAGAGGGTTGAGGTCACGAGAGCGTGGAGGCCATGGAATTTGTCCTCCTCTACCAATCCATCGGCCATGAATCTGTTGTTGAGAAGCGTACGAACACTTCGACTGAAATGTGCAGGAGCTCCATCGTGCATGAACCACATGTTGTGTCGTACTTGTAAAGGCACATGTTCTAGCAGCATAGGTAGAGTATCCCGTATGAAATCATGAAAACGTGCTCCATTGAGCGTAGGTGGAATAACATGGGGCCCAATCAAGACATCACCAACAATGCCTGCCCAAACGTTCACAGAAAATCTGTGTTGATGACGTGATTGCACAATTGCGTGCGGATTCTTGTCAGCCCACGCATGTAGATTGTGAAAATTTACAATTTGAATCGAGGAAGTACAGTAGATACTGACGAAACTAAAATGAGCTCTAACATGGAAATTAAGCGTTTCCGGACACATGTCCACATAACATCTTTTCTTTATTTGTGTGTGAGGAATGTTTCCTGAAAGTTTGGCCGTACCTTTTTGCAACACCATATATATATATATATATATATATATATATATATATATATATATATATATATATATATATATATATTACGACGGCTCCAACGAGCTAATAGGTCGACTACGTCTGCTGCAGGCAATACAGCTCATTCGAATGAGGCTGTTTCAGTAATCTCCGACCTTAGAGAGAGAGGTATCATCGAGTAAGTATGGAGACAGTAGTTCGAGAACTGCACAAACCAGCACGAAAATCATACTCTCGTAGGCATGTTATGATTAAAGATATTGATGAGTTATGGCAGGCTGATGTTGTAGATATGAAGGAATATTCACGTGAGAATGATGGATTCCATTATATTTTAATGGTATTGATAAGTACTCCAAATTTGCCTGGGCATTACCTGTTAAAACAAAAATGGGTATAAATGTCGCAGGTGAGTTTGAGCGTTTGCTACAGACAGGGACGAATCGATGTCCAGACAACCTCCAAACCGATCATGGTGGAGAGTTTTACAATAGGTATTTCAAGATCGTGATGCAGCGATATGGGATACATCACTACTCAACATTCACTCACCTTAAGGCAAGTAACGTGGAGCGTCAGAACAGAACAATAAAATGTCGAATGTGGATGTGTTTTAACTTTCGCGGCTCATGCAAATGGACAGATATCCTCCCAGAAATAATTGCTTAGTGTAATCGAACCAAACATAGCACAATAAAAATGAGACCAGTTCGTGTAATGGACTCATGGATACGGTGTACTATCGCATTAAAATACTGTATCCACACAGAAGAAATTTGATGTAGGTGATTTGGTACACATCTCAAAACACAAGAGAGCATTTGAGAAATCATACCTACCGAACTGGTCAACAGAAGTACTTACAGTTTCAAAGGTGCAAAGAACGAATCCTAGAACTTATATCTTGCAGGATAGTGAAGGCGAACAAATTGCAGGTTGCTTCTACACCGGGGAGTTGCAGAAAAGCTCAGAACCGGACGTGTTTCTCGTGGAGAGAGTCGTAATACGTCGGGGAAATAGAGCACTAGTCAAATGGCTTGGTTTTCCTGCAGCACAAAACAGTTGGATTGGTGCTAACGATTTGCTATATAATGGGGCGCACAGTACACATCCACCGCAGTAGCACACATGTGTCGCTAGGAGACGCATTAGAGGAGGTGGTGGTATTCTAGACAAACTGCCAGTGGAATTACACATTCCGGGATATAACTACTGAGGACCGAGAACAAAGCTTCAGAAACGCTTGGCACAAAGTGATAAGGGGATTACTCTGCTTGACGAAGCATGAATGGAACACAATATTGCATACGCTGCAAATAAAGATCTCTCAAGCCGTCACAAAGCAGATAGGATTTTAGCTGATAAGGCTAAGGTGATACGCAGAGGAAGTGGACACGGTCACGTGCCTCCTGCTCCCATAACACAATTCGTGTTGCATCTTAAGCTTCCCCTCCTTAATAGCACTGATCTTCAGCAAAACTAAAGTCATTTGTGCCCTCCACAGCCTTTATCTTCATTTACATACATAAAACAACAGAAGATAGGTTTCTTTGTAAATAATAACAACAAGGACGTATGGTGATGATTTTTTTTCTTCGTTCATTTAGTTCACACAAATACAATATAGTTCTTGGGGTAGAATGTAGTTTTTGAGGTACAATATAGTATTCTTGAGGTATAAATTGACTCTGCTATTCCAGTGCAGAGACAGTTTTAACTTATATGCTACAATAGTAACACTGGTCGAATTTTTTTATTTTTATAAACCTACACTAAAAGCTAAAGTAAAGGTACTTTCTTTACTACAACTAAATTCCACATACCCTGTAGCATAGCTTTTACAATAATTCTGATGGACTGTGCACACTTAGAATCTAATTTCAACAGCCCCAACAGCAAAGGTTTTTACAGTAACAATTCTGATGGACTGTAAGCTATGTTGATACATATACACTTAAACACTACTCTGACTTGGATGGCTAGCGGCAGGTGAAAAATTTAAAAACTACTCTATTGACAAGATGCAGATGGTACGTAGATATATATATTTAAAGGCTACACCTATGTTGTGTATGAACAAATAAGTAAATATACATTTTTTCTTTATGTTTTTAATATTTTTTGTTTATGCTTTTTTTTAATTTGTTTTCTCTTACACACATTGTGTACAGTACATATATGAGGGTTGGAACTTCAATAGTGGCAGCCATTTATTTACAGTTCGTACAAAATAGATATGTGTAACAGCTTGCACTGTACATGCTTGAACATTGACCTGTAAAATGATGGTCAGGACCTGCAGAAAGTGTCATCACTTCTGTCTCTAAGCTGGTCATAGGTTGTCTTCCAAAAATGAACAGCATAGAGACAGAAGTGGTGACACTTTCTGCAGGACCCGACCATCATTTTGCAGGACAATGCTCAAGCACGTACAATGCAATCTGTTACTGTTTTGTTGGACTGATGGGGTTGCTAAGTACTATACCACCTACTACACTCCCTTGACTTAAGCCCTCGTGAGTTCAACTCGATTTCTAAACTGAAGGAAACACTTCATAGCATTCGATAAGAATATCCTACGACTTCCACATCGTTGGCTATGGGTTATAAACAATGCTTGTGACTACTTTGAGGGTAAGTAAACCTTTGAAACACGTATCTATTTTGTACGAGGTGTAAATAAATAGTTGTCACTATTAAAGTTCTAACCCTCGTATATACTTTTTTGTTCTTTTTCGTTTTTTATCCTTTTTTTTCATACATGCTCCTGAAGTGGATATATTGAATTGCCACCAGACATTTACGACATCCTCATATTCTGTATCCGTTATGGTATCTCCTGTAAGGTTGCTGGAGAATGCAGTTATGTTGGATAACCTGGTTCCGTTGAGTTTCACCATACTATCCACATGCTCATACGGGAAAAACCCCTTCCTAGTCAAAAGTTGAAACTTTTCCTCGTTGGGAAATGCAGCTCGATGATATGCATATCCTCCTGAGGTAGAGTTTCAACGAGTTTCTGGAATGGCGCCTGCATAGAACGTAGTTTATAAAGTAAGAGGAGCGTAATTCTTGCCATCATTCATTTGGAGAATGAAATGTATTTCTTGACGCTCTCAGGTAGGACACCGACCTGATTTCTCTCCCAGCTGAAATCAGCCAAGTGCTCAACTCGAAAGGAAGCGTCATACCCGCGTAAATTATGGAAGAAACCGGGTATTTGCCTTGGTGGCTGGTACTTCAAATTGCACGCATTGTGAGCTGCGCTATGGAACTTCTCCGTAAGATGACAGTGGTCCTTACGAGGAGTTTCCGCTTTTCTGTCTAACGGCAGCCCACGAATGTGTCAATCAACCGCGTTATTGTAAAAATCTTCATTCTCCTTCGATTTGGTCACGGGAACGTTGTCGCTGTAAGGCTTATCAACAACTCTTGAAAATTTTTCGAGCTCAGTGAGCAGCGAAACCGCAGGATTATCCCCAACATATGATTTGTAGCGTTTAAGATTGGACTCATAGGACAATACAGTTTGGTACACTGCCGCATATGGTACATGTTTTTCTGTGAAGATGGTATGTGAGTCTATAGCGTCACCTCCACAGCAAGTCACAGGAGCGAGGAGGCATTAAAAGATGGCGTACACTACAAATGGGCATCGCTCCTGGTGGTGAGCATTCTTAAACGTTATAAATTTGTTTTCCTCAGTAGGCATAATAGCATGTACTGGGTCCTTGGAAGCACAGTCTACTAGTATATGCACTGTTAATGACTTGTCTCAGGAAAAATAATTCAGGCACCTTAAGGAAATATGTTTTACACAGTGATTATTTGATAGTTGGGAGAAAAGGTGTTGGGACATGTCTTTGATTCAAACATAGTGATAATTATCACCTTCAGAGAAGAGCAGCATGTTTGCTTGCAGCTCACGATCACCAGCAAATTTTGAGAAATGAAGGGGCCCGACGATAATATGTTTGTCTTGCTCATCTGACTAGCTTTTCTTCTCCAGGTCATAAACATGAACAAATATTCCGGTATTCTGCGCCTCAAATTTAGGTATGTCCTGTATCTTCAAAAGGAAATAAATACCGTCAAAGTAATAACACCCACGAATATTATCACATACATTGTATGTATTGGGACGCTCAGGATGATCTCTGTAATTGTAATTTCTCTCACAAACCAGGACTGACCACGCAATACAAGCCAGATTTTGTTTTATTTTCGACATTAATGCATGCCCTCTTGTTAGCTATATGTTTAGGGAGCTTGATATAGCTTGACCCTCCATTCACTGGATCGTATACATGTATATGAATGTGTGGTGTCACCGTCAGACACCACACTTGCTAGGTGGTAGCTTTAAATCGGCCGCGGTCCATTAGTACATGTCGGACCCGCGTGTCGCCACTGTCAGTGATCGCAGACCGAGCGCCACCACACAGCAGGTCTCGAGAGACTTATTAGCACTCGCCCCAGTTGTACGGACGACTTAGCTAGCGATGCACACTGACGAAGCCTCACTCATTTGCAGAGCAGATAGTTAGAATAGCCTTCAGCTACGTCAATGGCTACGACCTAGCAAGGCGCCATAGCAATTGATAGTTATCGTATGAAGCGTGTCTCATCAAGAACGATGTACACAAATGATGGATTAAATGTAAGTATTCCAGAAGCTATGTACTTTTCTTTATAGCATTCATTACGTATCCTGTTTCAGACCTCACGCCATCCTGCGTGAGCTTATAGCGTGCATATCGGTCTCCTCAAACCACAATGTGTCGGCACTTCTGTCGACACATCATATTGGCGACGAGGCTTAAAAGAGGATTTCGCGTTCGTATTGCTCTAATTTACTTGTCATGGCTTCGCCACAATCTCCAGATGTACAGTCCGAATTTTATCGCTTGCAGAATCAGCAGACGCAGGCGTTATTGGATGCCCTTGGACAGCTCGTCCAGGGTCAGCGTGCAATTCAAACCAATGCGGCAGCCGCCGCTTCACTGCTACCGCAGCCACAACATGCTGTTGCACCCCAGTTTCGTCCATACGATGCGGCAATGGAAACATGGACGGAGTGGTCACGCCAATTTGGATTTCATCTCGCCGCCTACAGAATTCAAGGTAATGAGCGGCAGCCTCACTTATTGTCGTGTGTAGGGGTGCAGACGTACCGTGTGATAGTGAAATTGTTTCCCCGACGCGACGTAGCAACTCTGTCCTACGAAGAAATTTTGTCTGCATTAGATGCCTATTTCAAAGAAACAGTCAATGTAGTTGCAAAAAGGTATACGTTCTTTCGTACAAAACGTACGGCCGGTCAGACTCATAGGGAGTGGGTTGCAACATTGCAAGGTCTTACAAGGGATTGTGCTTTTGAGTGTGAATGTGGACTCCCTTATTCAGATACTATGGTGCGTGATGCAATTGCACAGAACGTTTCTGATGTTCGTATCCGGGAACAGATTTTGAAACTAGTCAATCCCTCCCTTCAACAAGTGATAGACATATTGGATAGGCAAGACACACTTGACTTTGCTCACAAATCATTTGAAACTTCGCCAGCCGTGTGTCACATTAACCGGCCCGCCGGGCGCGCTGCACGGAACGATAAACAGCCCTCGCGCCCATCTGCGCAGCTGCCGCCGTGCTCTCAAACACGTGTGCCGCGTAAGCACGCCACTGCAGTTCTAAAATCATGCCCGCGGTGTGCAACTAGACATTCGCGTGACAATTGCCCATCACGCCAAGCTATTTGCTTTTACTGTAATAAGAAAGGACATGTTCAAAGTGTTTGCCAGAAAAAGCTCAGATCAGACAATCACAACCATTCCAGGACCTTTGCTTCGCGCCGGAATCGAACCAAGAATAATCAGGCTCGTGAACCTTCGCCCATGGACATTCATGTAGTTAATTCCACTCCGTCCAGTGCCACTTTCTCTACCAGTGACTGTGTTCGTCACACAAAAAGTGTGCGTCGACGTCGCCGGAAATCTCGTCAGGTCGCAAGTGCTTCTGTACCTGTATCAGTTCAAATTGCGCGAGAAAGTCGCTCTTGTCGTCAGCAGGACAATAAACTTTTTGTAGACTTGGACCTTGAAGGTAAAGTGATCCCATTCCAGCTCGATACCGGAGCTGCAGTTTCCTTGATCAATCACGAAACGTACAAACAACTGGGCAAACCTCCGTTGCGTGTCGCACAGGTTCAGTTAACTAGCTATTCAGGTCAGGATATCCCTGTGTTAGGACAGTGCACTCTTCTTGCATCATACAAGGGACAAACAAAACTTGTGTCTTTTTACGTTCTTCGTTCTTCTTCTGCTGTAAACTTGTTTGGTTTAGATTTATTTCAGTTGTTTAACTTGTCAATAGTAAATCAGGTCCTATCGGTGAACCAGACTGTGCCTTCCGCCAGTGTTTCTCGTCTATGTGAAGAATTTGCAGACATTTTTGGCACCGGGCCTTGGTTGCGCTAAGAACTATGAAGCACATTTGGAACTGAAAGTCAACGCGCAACCGAAATTTTTCAGAGCGCGCACTGTTCCCCACGCATTGCCTGATGAGGTCGCAAGAACATTACACGATTTACAATCACAAGGTGTAACTGAACGTGTGCAGGCTTCTCTCTGGGCATCACCCTTAGTCATTTTGCCGAAACCTTCCGGAAAACTGAGACTTTGTGTGGACTTCAAGGCAACAGTGAATCCACAACTAGTGATTGCAACTTTTCCTTTACCCCGCCCGGAAGATCTTTTTGATAAACTGTGCCCGGGTAAATACTTTTCGAAGTTGGACCTCACAGATGCGTACTTGCAAATACAAGTGGACGAAGAATCCCAGCGCGTCTTGGTGGTTAACACGCATCTTGGTTTGTACCGATTCACAAGACTGCCATTCGGGTGTGCATCCGCCCCTCCATTGTTTCAGCAATATTTAAAAACTGTTTGTGCGTCGGTCCCTACTTCTGCGAACTGTCTGAACGTTATTGTGATCTCCGGAAAGACAGCAGACGAACATTTAGCAAATCTCCGAACATTATTTCAGGTATTGCGACAAAATGGTCTTCGCTTGCGGAAGGCCAAATGTGTGTTTTTTGCTCGTGACTTACCATATCTGGGACATGTCATAAATGCACAAGGCATCCATCCGAGTCCAGAGCACCTCCGTGCCCTACAGGACTTGCCTTCGCCGCAGAATTTGAAGCAGCTACAGAGTGTGTTGGGAAAAATTAACTATTATCATAACTTTCTCCCACATGCCTCTTCCATTTCAGCTCCGCTTCATCGCTTACGCCGTAAAGGTGTTCCGTTCATCTGGGCGACGGAATGCGAACGCGCCTTTCGCCAGTTGAAATCGGCGTTGCTTTCCAATACTTGCCTTACGCCATTCGATCCCCAGAAACCCCTTTTGTTGATGGTAGATGCATCGGATTTCGGGATCGGTGCTGTGCTTGCGCACAAAGATGGATCGCAAGATCGCCCAATTGCCTTTGCGTCAAAATTGCTCTCGTCTGCGCAAAGAAATTATTCACAGATCGAGAAAGAAGCTTTGGCTCTCATATTTGGTGTTACTAAGTTCCATGATTTCTTGTATGGTCGTCCCTTTACCATCATCGCAGACCACAAACCTTTGACATCGCTTTTTCATCCGAACAAGCCTGTACCTCCAAGTACAGCGCAGAAATTCATTCGCTGGTCTATTTTCCTCTCACAGTACCGCTACGATATCTTGTATCGGTCTACTGCCAAGCACGGCAACGCCGATGCATTGTCCCGTTTGCCTGTTGCTGAGGATCGAGCATTCGATTCTTCTGAACTTGCTTGCATGTTCATTGATGCGGAAACCGATAACGTGGTCGAATCGTTTCCGATTGATTTTCGTCGTGTAGCTACAGCCACAGCTGCTGACCCTGTCCTTGTTACCGTTTTGCGTTTTGTTGCTACGCAATGGCCCTTGTCAAAGTCACGGATCGAGGATCCGTTAGTTCGCCGATTTTTTGCTCACAAGGGGAGACTTTTTGTACGACGTGGTGTTTTGCTGTTGCGTTCTGATAATTAGTCCAGAGTCGTGGTCCCACGTTCGTTACAGTCCTCTGTCTTACGGCTTCTTCACCAAGGACATTGGGGTATAGTGTGAACGAAACAACTTGCTTGTCAGCACTGTACTTGGTTCGGAATCGATGCTGCGATTACGAATATGTGCTCTTCTTGCATGGCGTGTGCCAAACAACAATCCGCGCCGCCGCGGAAATTCTTTGCATGGCCGAAAGCCACTTCCCCTTGGCAACGCTTGCACATCGATTTTGCTGGTCCATTCTGGAATGCTCGATGGTTTGTTGTGGTCGATTCTTTCAGTAATTTTCCTTTTGTTGTCCGGATGTCTTCCACGACGTCATCTGCCACCATCCAAGCGTTGTCTGCTATTTTTTGCATTGAAGGTCTTCCACAGACTATTGTTTCCGACAATGGCCCACAATTCATGTCCGCAGAATTTCAGTCATTCTGCAAGGCCAATGGTATTCAACATCTGCCATCCGTGCCGTTTTCGCCTCAGTCAAACGGTGCCGCTGAACGATTGGTCCGGACATTCAAGTCACAGATGTTGAAGTTGAAAGCGTCGCATTCTCGGGAGGACGCGTTATTGCTCTTTTTGTCTTCGTATCGCTCTCAGCCCCGAGATGGTCGCTCGCCGGCTGAGTTGCTCCATGGTCGTTCTCATCGAACCTTGATGTCTTTGCTGCATCCGCTGCATCAGGTTCCTGTGCAGCGGCAGACTCCTGCTTTTGCTCCAGGCGACGTTGTATTCTATCGCAACTATCGAGGTCACGGCGTTGGCTCGCAGGGCGCATTCTTCGCTGCCTCGGCCGCGCGATGTATTTGGTTTTGGGGGCCTCTGGTGAGGTGCGTCGGCATCTCAATCAGCTGCGCCTCTGTCGTCGCACGGGTTCTGCCGCTCCCCGTCTGCTTTCAGCGACAGTGCCGTCCGGTCAGCGCCCTGGGGACCCATCTACTGGCTCGCCTCATCCCCAGGTGTTACCGACGCTGCCTTCCATTTTGCCTCATGGCGACGCGCCGCCGCCGCCGCCTGTTCTCCCGCTGGCGCCGCCCGCAGTGGACGCGTCGCTGCAACCTCCTGGCGCCTCCCTGGGTCACGCGCTGCCGATCGCTTCCCGTGACTAGCCGTCCTCGGCCATGGAACTCTTGCCCGCTCCGGACCAGATGTCGTCTCCGCCCGTTGGGTGCCCCGACCACATGGAGGTCGACCCTTCGGCCCCTCCTGTCTCTCTACGGGCGCATACACCGCATGTTGACGTGCACCCTGGACTGGTTTTCAGGCGTTTCCTAGCTCCCCTCGGACCGAATGGCAGGGTGCGGGTGGCACAGCCTCACCTGTTGTTAGGCTCCCCACCTCATCGCATACGTCAACAGGGGGTCCTCCCCACGGCGGGCGGAAGCCTTATAACATGACCGCTCGCCGATTTGCGGGCGAGGAATGTGGTGTCACCGCCAGACACCACAGTTGCTAGGTGGTAGCTTTAAATCGGCCGCGGTCCATTAGTACATGTCGGACCCGCGTGTCGCCACTGTCAGTGATCGCAGACCGAGCGCCACCACACGGCAGGTCTCGAGAGACGGACTAGCACTCGCCCCAGTTGTACGGACGACTTAGCTAGCGATGCACACTGACGAAGCCTCGCTCATTTGCAGAGCAGATAGTTAGAATAGCCTTCAGCTAAGTCAATGGCTACGACCTAGCAAGGCGCCATAGCAATTGATATCGTATGAAGCATGTCTCATCAAGAACGATGTACACAAATGATGGATTAAAGTTAAGTATTCCAGAAGCTACGTACTTTTCTTTATAGCATTCATTACGTATCGTGTTTCAGACCTCATGCCATCCTGCGTGAGCTTATAGCGTGCATATCGGTCTCCTCAAACCACACTGTGGCGGCACTTCTGTCGACACATCAGAATGTCCAGGTGTAGTATTCGGCTGAGTGCCTTAGCTGATCGTCTGACCTCCACTCGAAAACCAGGCCAGCATAGCACTCAAGCTGGATTTACGAAACCACTCGGCGATTGACCTGCCCCGCGTTATTACGCCATTTCCCCCCCCCCCAAAGGTAACGAACAGTTGTCTCTACAACACTGGAATCAACTGTTGTTGGGGTGAGGGAAAGGGGGGGTGGGGGGGGCGATAGTTCGATGCGGAGCACCGCACTGCATTTAATGGCTGGATACCGCAGATCATTGACTACCTTGAGGAGGTCAGTTTCCACGACAGGAAGGCACACCCTTAGAAAACCAACAGGGTCGCGGTACCCTCTTGCCGGGTTCTCGATCCTTGTGAACGAGATTTGCTCCTGCAATCATATTCTAACTGCAGAATGGTATTATTGACCTGGTGTCCTTCACTAAAAGGACGGGAGAGAGAACTGCCATTAGCCACAGGATCTTCTCTATTACTATTAATTCTATTCAGAATCCGCCCCATTGGTGATGGTATTGGGGAGGGGCAAATCGGTATGTGCCGGTCACAGGTACCTTGCGTTTGCGCCGATTCTGACGAAGCTGATATAATGATGATGATGATGATGACAGAGGAGGAAGCTGTGGTGCCAGTAGGTCAGGCCAATGGGAACAGCTAGGCTGCACTGATGGTTCCCGATGCTGTTGTTGCTGCTGCTGCAAACCCGACCCGGTAACTTCAGGGGTGGTGGTTCGTTGCTTGGCCCACGAACGCCAGAGCGGCGGTGCCGGGGCGGCGGTGGCGGTGGCAGCGGCTTCCCGCGCGGCAACTAGCGGCGCCCATATAGGCGATGCGTGCCTTACCGGAAGCAGCTTTGGCGAGGAAGAAGGTTTAGCCGCCACCGGTATGCGCGCCACGCTGTGTTGCGGCTGCAGAGACGCGACGGCTGCAGAATAACAGATAACAAAATAAAATACATAGCTTACCGCTGTTGGCAGCGTGAAAGAAAGAATACTGTCGATCAGGTTATAAGCAAAATGAGTAATTACTTTTTTCACTCTGGCTCCAAGGCATTAACACTTCATCGGGTGACTCCACCACACTCTCAAAGCAGTCATCATCATCATCTAAGAGGGCCCGATCACGGCGCCTTTCCTCCTCCTTTGGTTCAGTGCCCTTTGTCTGACCCATTCAGGCATGTCACTGTCGTCGTCATCGGCATCTGGCAATTGGTCTGTCTCACCTACAACAACAAACAAGATACATAAACCGAAAAAAAACAAGTATGAAATAAGAAAACTTTGAATCGCTACTATACAAGACAAATAACAATGTAAATTACACTTATATGGCAATCCTGGCTGTGAACCCAACACAGGAGGTTGGACTTCGGGAGTCTGCCATGGTCCAGCTCCCTCCTGTCTCTCCCCACACACCAAGATAAAATCTTGGAGTTGTACTGTAAAACTAGTAGTAGTAGTAGTAGTAGTGGTAGTATGGTATTCTGCCTTACGGCAGGGCTTGTCATGGGTTAAGCCTCTTCCAATTTTGTCTCTGCATAGCCAGTCTTTTAATTTCTGAATATTTGTCTCCTTTGACATTGTCCAGCATTTGATATCTTCTTTTTCCTCTTCCTCTTTTCCCCTCCAACCATTCCTTCTAATCCGTCCTTCAATATAACAAGGAGACGGAATTAATAAGGCGAATTTAACATACACACGAAAATTTATATTCAAAACACAAATTATTTACTCACTCGGTAATCCTGCCTCCAGAACTCTACACCTCTTGCTGCTATTCTCCGAATCATTGTTGCTGCTACTTCTCTCCATCTCGGGGAAAGAAAGCACATGCTCACACAGAGATGAAGGTACACACAGCGAGGCAGACAGCAGTGGACTGAGGACAATGGAGGTTTGTTGTGGGTTTATATATACACTCCGGGAAATTGAAATAAGAACACCGTGAATTCATTGTCCCAGGAAGGGGAAACTTTATTGACACATTCCTGGGGTCAGATACATCACATGATCACACTGACAGAACCACAGGCACATAGACACAGGCAACAGAGCATGCACAATGTCAGCACTAGTACAGTGTATATCCACCTTTCGCAGCAATGCAGGCTGCTATTCTCCCATGGAGACGACCGTAGAGATGCTGGATGTAGTCCTGTGGAACGGCTTGCCATGCCATTTCCACCTGGCGCCTCAGTTGGACCAGCGTTCGTGCTGGACGTGCGGACCGCGTGAGACGACGCTTCATCCAGTCCCAAACATGCTCAATGGGGGACAGATCCGGAGATCTTGCTGGCCAAGGTAGTTGACTTACACCTTCTAGAGCACGTTGGGTGGCACGGGATACATGCGGACGTGCATTGTCCTGTTGGAACAGCAAGTTCCCTTGCCGGTCTAGGAATGGTAGAACGATGGGTTCGATGACGGTTTGGATGTACCGTGCACTATTCAGTGTCCCCTCGACGATCACCAGTGGTGTACGGCCAGTGTAGGAGATCGCTCCCCACACCATGATGCCGGGTGTTGGCCCTGTGTGCCTCGGTCGTATGCAGTCCTGATTGTGGCGCTCACCTGCACGGCGACAAACACGCATACGACCATCATTGGCACCAAGGCAGAAGCGACTCTCATCGCTGAAGACGACACGTCTCCATTCGTCCCTCCATTCACGCCTGTCGCGACACCACTGGAGGCGGGCTGCACGATGTTGGGGCGTGAACGGAAGACGGCCTAACGGTGTGCGGGACCGTAGCCCAGCTTCATGGAGACGGTTGCGAATGGTCCTCGCCGATACCCCAGGAGCAACAGTGTCCCTAATTTGCTGGGAAGTGGCGGTGCGGTCCCCTACGGCACTGCATAGGATCCTACGGTCTTGGCGTGCATCCGTGCGTCGCTGCAGTCCGGTCCCAGGTCGACGGGCACGTGCACCTTCCGCCGACCACTGGCGACAACATCAATGTACTGTGGAGACCTCACGCCCCACGTGTTGAGCAATTCGGCGGTACGTCCACCCGGCCTCCCGCATGCCCACTATACGCCCTCGCTCAAAGTCCGTCAACTGCACATATGGTTCACGTCCACGCTGTCGCGGCATGCTACCAGTGTTAAAGACTGCGATGGAGCTCCGTATGCCACGGCAAACTGGCTGGCACTGACGGCGGCGGTGCACAAATGCTGCGCAGCTAGCGCCATTCGACGGCCAACACCGCGGTTCCTGGTGTGTCCGCTGTGCCGTGCGTGTGATCATTGCTTGTACAGCCCTCTCGCAGTGTCCGGAGCAAGTATGGTGGGTCTGACACACCGGTGTCAATGTGTTCTTTTTTCCATTTCCAGGAGTGTAGAACGAGGAGACCATTGAGAGAGCTTCATTTGAATGGATACCCTATGAGAAGCCTTTAAGGAACGTCACTATTTCCTGGAAGGACTTGATGTGACCATCGGCTCTCTTTCTAAATAACAAGAATGCTTTTATTATTAACAGTGTTTTCACAAGCATGCACAGACATGATGAAGGCTTTTAGCGATGAGTTCCAAGAAGGGTAATACGTAAAGGACGGGGTGTCTCGTTAGGATCATCAGGAAGAATGCATTTGGTGTTATTTTGGGCTGTTTTCGTAAACAGATTCTGTTAGAACAAGAATTTCCATGCAAACAAGCTGTGACATCGCAAAAGCTCCTACAACAGCAACAAAAGCGACTGTTAACTATTTCTGCGATACTTTACGAATTCTGAGAAGGGGCTGATATATAATGGAATGGCTGCCCCATTAGGATCACTAGGAAGCATGCAACGTGTGTTATTCTGTGAAGCATAGCAAAACATTTCTAGAGCACATCCAGAAGGAGACTTCATTGTTATTTACATAGATGTGAGATGTCAGTATAACACTGACAACTTTTTAGGAGGGCCTGTGTGGGTGAGTCCCTAGAGAAACATCTCGCAGCAATGCATCAGTCACCGTGGCTGGGTAAACACATACATGCGGCCTTACGCATCTCGCATGTGGGACGGGCTGTCCCATTAGGATTGCTATGAAGAATGCATCCCGTGTTATTCTGAGAAGCATTGCAACAGATTTCTATCGCGTGTCCAGAATGAGTCTTGGCTTTTATTTACATAGACATGTGACATCAGTATAACACTGACAACCTTTTGGCTGCAACTGCAAGGGTGAGTCGCTATGCAAACCTCTCTTGTTCAGTGCTGGACCCGCAGTTATACGTCAGCCACAGTGGACACATATTTTTCGACAGGAGTTTCTCAGGTGTCAAGTATGAAAGTTATGCTGGCACCTCATACTTACAGGACTCGAACGGACACCCTGTGCATAGCCCGGCATCTGACGGCCACTTCGTCGCTTTGCAGGGCAGGCCGCACCAGCGTGTGCATGTGTTGGACCTCTCTAGGGAGCAGTTCGCTGATACTTTGCAGTCGAATTTCTTACCGATAGGTCGAAAGTGTTTTTTATGTTTAATGAGTGTTTGTGCCCTGCATTATTTCCGGCTGTTTAAGTGTTGTGAGCATGTTTGCATAGCGTTACAGATGCATTATTTTTGGACAGTTTCATGAGTAGTGAACATGTCTGTTACATTATTTCGTGAAGAGGTCTGTAGGCTGTGCAATGCCTTGTTTTAACAGTTTATAATTAGTGAGTGTGTTTGTAGAGCGTTTTACAGGCATTATTTTGACAATTTACGATTTGTTTGCATGTCTGTACGTTAGTGTACTGCATTATTTCGGTGATTTACGATTAGTATGCAGGTTTGTAGTCTGTTCAATGCATTATTTCAGTGGTTTACAATTAGTGAGTCTGTTCGAATTTACGAGTTGTTTGCGTGTCTATGTATCAGTGTACAGCAATATTTCGGTGAGTTAGGAGCAGTTTGCAGGTCTGTAGGCTGTTTACTGTGACCCCAAACACGCCAGGGCAAGTGTTTTGTATCAGTGTAACAAATAAACTAAGTGAAATCCGTCCATAAATAAATTGTTCCAAAATAAATAAAGTACTGTCTTTCCTATCCGTCAATCCCAAACAGGCTGAGTCCTTTTCCCGCCATTTTCCCCCAGACCGCCAGGGGACAACAGCACCCTCTGGTGGCGGTGCTGTGTACTACGTCAATTGGATGCCGGACTTCATGGATGGAGCTACTCCTTATGACAACTCAAGCTGTTTAAACAAACACTGCATGCAAAATAAAGATTGATGTCCATCCTATCCAGCAGTCCAGCACAGAGTGAGTCCTTTTCCCGCCAATTCCAAGGAAGAGGTGGTAGTCGGATAAATTAGATTAGTGGAGAGTGCGCAAGTGATCATTTTTCCCTCCAAAATTTGATCTTCCCGCCATTTTCTTCGGGGGGAAGGAGGAAGAGAAGGGCATTAAGTTAGTAGAGGTAGCCCAATTGACTTATTTTCCCACCACAGTTTGAACTTGCTGCCATGACGTCCTTGACGTTGCCACATCTAATGCCACTATCTTGGATCCGCCAACTTGAATAAATTTATCAACAATGCAGAGTGGTGTGAATCTGACAGGAAATCACGAATGCAGTCACATGGCTGAGACGATAGCCTATAGGCACGCAATTTGATTAGAAGTCCCTTGTGAGGTATGGAGTTAAAAGCCTTCTGATATTCTAAAAATATGGAATTAATTTAACATCCCCTTTCAACAGCACTCATTATTTCATGAGAATACAGATCTTTAGTTCAATTCTTTTATGTTGGCGGCTCGCGCATGCCCGCCATGACGCAGGAGATTGCTGCGTTGCCAGTTGCAAACTATGTACGCACCAAGAGAAGCAGCACCATTGTATAGTATAGTTCGCAAACTTATGTTTGGGGGGAGCGCGCAGTTTATGAAGTAAAGCCACCACAGCCGCGTTAACCCTTTCGCTGCTACAGAGACGTGCTCCCCGCATTCCACACTGTGCGCGATTTTTTCATCACTGCACTGCTCGCCTGTGGAGACACATGGTGTTCCGACTGCTTTGACACATTTATCATTCGATTTCACTAAAACTATTTGGCCCAAAAATCTTATTTTTACATATCTTCTTGACTGATACCTTCCCCCCATAAATGACTTAATTTGATGTCAATGTCCATAGCGTATACTTTCTGTATGGTCGATTTTAGTTGCCACAATATTGAGAATGAAATGTGGACAACATACGCAAATTTCATATAAAATTTACTGTATAACAATATCTCATTTAATTTAAGAACCAAATAGGTGTCGTATGTAATATTGAGAAATATTCCATCTTTCATGACTGTAATAAAAGTTTTATTTACACCGAGCGTGTTTGGCTTTATTTTAAAGCACTTCAATCAATCACAAGGAAGTAGACAAGCCACGCGGGATTAGCCGAGCGGTCTCAGGCGCTGCAGTCATGGACTGTGCGACTGGTCCCGGCGGAGGTTCGAGTCCTCCCCTGGGCGTGGGTGTGTGTGACTGTCCTTAGGATAATTTAAGTTAAGTAGTGTGTAAGCTTAGGGACTGATGACCTTAGCAGTTAAGTCCCATAAGATTTCACACATTTTGAAGTAGACAAATTACATTAAACAAAACTGTAGACTTACAAAAACAGTAGGACTTGAATATACTGTTTATCAGTGAAGTGTTCTGAGGTATGTCAAATATAATTTTTGCGTGTAGCACACACAAACTCTAGTAACTTCCGCCGTGGAAGTCGAACACGCGGCAGAACAAATGGACGTGGTCAGCCCATAGAGGGCTCCGCGTCCGCGGCGGCTATTCCGCGCAGCGGCTCACGTGCAGCGAGGGCGCCACCGCTAAGCAACGTACAGACACCGGCCAATAGCCGCTCCCTCCGGTTTCGTATATAGGGACCCGCTCTGCCCTAGTCCAGCTCCAAAATCCAGGCAATCATCATAGGACGCACCACTCGCTCCTTTCGCCTCCATGATTTCTACCTCACCCTTTATGGTCGTCCCATCCAGCTCACCCCCACCCTGAAATACCTTGGCCTCACCCTCAACCGACACCTCACCTGGACCCCTCATCTCCAGACCGTCCAGCAGAAAGCCCATTCCCGCCTCCGCCTTCTGAAACTCCTGTCTGGCCGGACATGGCAATTGCATCCTTCTACCATCCTCCACACCTACAAATCCCTCATCCGTCCTATCATCTGTTATGCCAGCGTTTCCTGGATCTCCGCCCCCACCCGCTTTTACAAGGCCCTCCAAATCCTTGAACGCCATGCGCTCCGCCTTGCCTCCCGTATCCGCCTTCCTTCCCCCACACAGCTCCTGTATGAACTGATGCCCTTCCCCCACCTCCTCCTGTTCCTCCAACATCTCTGCATCCTTTACATTGTCCTCAGACTTGATCCCCCCCAACCTCTGGTTTCCTCCTTCCTGTCCACCCGCCTGTTGCCGCGCCTCTATCATGTCTCCACCTCCACACCCTCCATCTCCTTCATCAGGGAAATTTCCAACGCCTCCCCCTCCCGGATGACGAACTTCGCTGTGACATCAACCCTTCCTTCCAACTGTAACCTGGCCTTGTTCCACCCCCCCCCTCCCCAGGGCCCCCTTTTTCCTCTTCCCTCCTTCTCCCAGAGCGGATTTTCCTCCTTCCCCTGCTCCCCTGAGACCCTGCACCCCATACTTGCCTCTTTCCTTCCCACATCCCTCCCTACCTGGCCCTCTTCAGTGCGCCCCCCGCTCAACTCCCCCATCTCTTCCCCTCCCTCCCTTCTTCCGGTCTCCCTCATCTCCTTGCACCTGGCAGGTCTTCTGTTTTGATCATCGTCAGTGTGCCACATCAGTGTTGCGTTTAGTGCTGTTTCTCCTGTGCGACAAGAGGTGTGATTTTAATTGTGTACTGCCTTGAGGTTCGCCGTCAGTGTTTGTTATGTGCCACGCCATCCGTCGATACCTTTTATGCTCCAGTCATACTGTGCCTTGTGTGCTTTTCATTGTCGCAGTGTGTGGCCTTTTGTGTGCGCTACTTTTAAACAGTTTTTTATCTCCATTTTACAGTCACCCCGTTTTTTTGTCTATTGCCTTCCTTGATGTTCCCCCTTTTTTTATATCTATGTTCACCATCTTCTCTCCTTTGTTATTTTTAAATGTCTTCTATTGTTTGTTCTATGTCTTTCGGCTGAAGAGCAGCTCATATGCTGCTGCCAGCCCGCCCCGATGGGGAATGGAAATACAATAAAGAAAAAAAAAACCTAGTCCAGCCAGTCTAGTACTCGCTCTGGATTTCGTTTCTATCTCAGCGGTACTGTGTTCTGGTCGTTGCTCGTTGTTGACATTTGCCTGACTCTGGTTCCAAGTGGATTTACGTTTGGTGTTTGGTGTTATGGTTTCCACAAGCCTCCGTTGTTTATCTCTTTCTTGTTGTGTCGCTCATAGTCGGTCGTGGTCGGTTGTTGTCAGTTGTCGTTGGTCTGTCATCCGACTCGTCCTGTGTTTACCCGGTGGTGTGTGCTCCACCGCCAGCGGTTTCCCCGCCTGGCGGCTCCGATCCGCGGCCCAAGGCGTTCCCGCTGTTGCTTGTGGTTACTACACAAACAGCATTTATTTGCTAAAACACTGATCAGCCGACACAAACGTTGGATATTGTGCTACCGCAGCACAAAACTACGAAAGTTGACTTGACAATGGAGGAGACAAAACTGTCCACAGAAGATGCTTCAAAAGAGAAAAACGCGTCTGGTCTAAATAAGACGCTCATTACAGTTGCAGAAGAGGAATATATTTCAATACCATTGGTAAAACTGCGACTATGGAACAAAAACAAGAAAGAGAACATGAGTATTATTGTGTATGTGCCTTACCTTTTACTGTTGTCAATCGCTGCAATTGTCATCTGCATCGCTGTAGTCACTGTCGCAGTCCGAATCATCAGGTCTAAGAGTGATAATGATGGGTTCAAGCAGATTGTCAATTACAATTTCCCTGTCCATGTCCTCCTCCTGTAGCCTTTGTGCATGCCGAACACATTCAGCCCATGCTGAAGGAGTAACTCTGTCAATTGCTTCGTGCAAAAGCCTTTCTGCATCGGCAATTTTAAATGTCACGTTTCGTTCTGCGACATACCCTTTCACTTATGCCCAAATTAACTCTATCGGATTGTATTGACAATGGTACGGTGGCAAACACAAAACTATGTGTCCATGTTCCTGTGCAATACAATCGATTTCATAAACTTTTGTGTGAGGCTTGTGGAGCGCTACAAGATTCAACATTTCAGCACGAGTTTGGTTGGCAGTATGTGGTATATTTTTACTTGCAAGCCACAACTTGATATCGGCTTTTTTTGTACTTGTTGTGGGTGTCTCGTCAACAACAGCGGAGTGATAACTCGCATTGTCCATTGCAATCACCTGTTTGGAGGCAAGTAAGGGAGAAACTGATTCCTAAACCATAATTTAAATGTCTCTGTGTTCATTTCGGAATGATAATCTCCTGAATTGCTCTTTTTTGCCTAGAACACTAATTTGCTTTCTGGAATGAATCCGGAAGCAGAACCAGCATGAAGCACAGTTATTCGTCCACCTTTACCAACTGGTACTTTAAACCCACCCGAACCATCACTCATTTTCCAACACGCTTTCCTTGTGTGATTTTGGTTTACCCATGTTTCGTCCAAGAGAAAAATGTTCTTATTCCCAGATTTTCTTACTTCAATAATACGTCTTAAAAACTTTGCCCTTGAAGCAGCGATATCACTACGTTCCAATAAAAAATTTCTTCCGTCTGTTGAATGTACATATTTGAATCAAATGTTTTTAAGTATTCTATTCATTGATGTCATGCTACCTTTAAAATTTATGGGTTCACGCATTTTCACGCTGATTTTTTTTTACTGTAGGGTATTCACCTGTGTTGTACATGTTGAGCACTTCTCATCTTAGAATATCTTTGTCGAAATTATCTAAATTGATTACAGTCCTCTCGCGATATTTCCCTGGCGATCTGAAAAGTGGGCTTCCACAGGTCTCCGTAGATTATTTTCCTTCTTTGGCAATCCGCTGAAAGGTTCTCAAGCTAACGCCTGTTGCTTCTGCAGTGCGTTCCTGAGATCTGACAACATCTGTGATAGGTCCACCGTTTTCTGCTTCGCGCATGAAAAAAGCATGTATCCTGTAAATTATGTCCCTCGCCTGTTTATGGAGAGTTTGTCGCTTACCACCATCATCAGCCATGACAATTTGCAACAAATGCGATAAAAATTCATCAGATAATAACTACAATCACATTTAACACTCGCACTTGCCAAGACATTCACAGCAGACCGCTCAGAAAACTGCTGAACACTCATTGGCTGTCAGCGGATGCGTGACGTCAGGTGCGTAGAACGAGCCTTAAATCGACCGCAGTCGTTCATGGTTCCAACTATACAGAGTGTTCATTTTAATTGGAGACATTGAAATATCCGGAAATCTACACATCGGATCAAACAAGTTTATAATTAAAATTTGTTTGTCTCCGAGGGGGACATTCAATGATACCAAATCTGACGAATGTGTGGTCAAATTTGTTATAACTGAATGTCCCCTTCCGAAAGGATTTAATTTCCATTAGGATTTCTTTTGGCTCAGTGTGTCGTTTTCAAGAGATTTCAATGTCTCCAGTTAAAATGAACACCCTTTATAACGTAAACAGTGTTTATAAATTGGGAAATATTCCATCTTTAGCGACTGTAATAAAACTTTTATTTATACCAGTCATTTTGCTTTTATTCTAAAACGTTCTAATTAAAACAAAGTTGGCGAAGTACACAAAACTGAATTGTGGATGTAATAAAACATAGAAACTAAAATATATTGTCAGTGAGGAGCAGTGCGCAAACAATTTGTGTTTGTCACAACGGACAGCAAATACTTGCCAATACATAGATCAGTCAACGAAAACATTGAATATGATGTTACCAAAGCAACGAAGCAAAGAATTGCGTAAGACAATCAAGTAGCTCGGCAACGTAGGAGCTGAAATTCTGCTCTAAATAATACTGTTAATACTGTTACAAAGAATATATCTCAATATGAATAGTAAAAGAGAGACTGCGGTAGAGAAGATATACAAACAAAACAGATAACATGAATATTGTATGTGTGCCTTCTCATTGTTTGTAATTGCTGTGAAAAGAAATATTGGAGGACAAAATTAGAAAAACCGAAAACTTATTATGATTATAATCAAGAGACAAAGCACTAGAAATTTCAAAAAATTACATTCAAACGAATAAAATTCATGAAGTAAGACACTTCGATGTTGTTTTTAAATAAAGAAAATATTAAGCACCAAACAAGGATTGAATTCAGAACCTTTCGCCTAGCAGCCCAACAATTTTTTTTTGTTTTTCATTATGTTCGTTGTTGATCGTTGTGTTTGGTTGTTGCGGACGTCACATGACATCCGTTCAAGTTCGTTTGTTGATCCTTCCACCCAATTTTTTATTACAGAGGCCAACTGGCTCTCTGGCTGAACACGCTGAGGTACCGTGACAGCACCTTAACCATTACGCTAACACAGTTCGTCATTCCAGAGGACTCCACTCTAAAATACTGAAAAACACTGTTGGTATGACTACGAATTACTCATGTTTCTTCGAAGTGCAATAGGAAATAAACAATTACCACTGTTCTTTATTGCGAAAAAGCGGTTCGTGAGAATGATACAAACACCTTTCCTTGCTATCGCCTGAATTAGGCGGCTTATTGCTTGTTTGGTTTAATTAATTAATAGAATATGAAGCAATTGGTATAAAGAATGCTTTTGCCAAACTTTCTATAAAAGAGCGTCTGCTATCAAGACTTACTTTTGTTCAATTACTTTATTTATGACTGAACGTTTCTATAACTGAAGACACACGTCCGTGCTCTGCACTGCAGTCGAGCTTTGGCAACGTCATTCTCTCTTCATTGGCTGAATGTGTTTTGTGATGTCATATGCGCAGAACGAACCTAAACTCGGCCGCCATCGTAAATGACGCGCACTATAGTTGTGTTTCACAAAAACTATATTTTCCGAATCCGCACTGGCTGTTTGTCAATATTCAGTAACTCTGTTTTAGTGGAACTGTCACCAGTAACATCACCATTGTTATCGCACAGTTAAGGTACTGACTGTGTCTATCTGCTGGTGTAATTTACATACAAGTAGAATCTCTCTGGGTTTACTGAGTACCCCACAATATCTGGGATTGGATTCAGTACTTCCTAGTAGACAGAACTGAACTTGTTTTTCCTAACGGGACGAAATCAGCAGATGATGAAGCACCTGAAATGGTAATCTGCAGGATTGTTATACAGCCGTTACTTTTCACAACATTCTAACAAACAACATTGTCATCACTAACTCTGTAACTATTCCCGTCACTGTCGAAACTTATTCTCTGGTTAACTTCACCAGCCCTGCCAGAATCACCAGTACAGCTATCCTGCGTTTATTCTTCAGTTAGGCATTATTATGTGTTCTTACAATGCGTTGTCCGCACTATTCTGAGAATAACTTAAGCAGCTGCTAACCAGTGACTGTACAACTGGCCCTTTCCAGCGTAGCTATATGGCAAAAATTTTCTCTCAAAATTTCATTTTCTTGAATACAGCGAGAAGATAATATGTGATCTTTCTTACCTGTTTTTCCTGTTAGTAGTTTATTTCCACTGTGGTGGTCTGAATCTAGGGATTTTGCTAATAATTATGACAGTGCTTATAATTCATGCACCCAGTTAACCACATAAACAAACAGCGATTGACATTCACCCGTTCGGGTTTATTCGAGTTACCTCTTATAGCCCCATCCCCTTTTGTCCGTGGGAAAATTGTTTATTTCTAGGTGCGATGGGGATTCCCCTAGCAGAGACATCACATACACTACACACGCATTTAAAAATCAGCTTATGATTCGTTCATAAATCAACTTCGAATGTGTTCAAAAATGTTCAAAAACCAACAGGGCTGCGTTTCAAAATCATATGAAAATCGATAGACCGACGTGAGGTGAATGCTAGGTACCTTGTGAAACAAGGTTGTTTTCTTCATGAATATGAATTTGGCGCCCCTGAAATTGCCCCTGGGCCAGATATCCCGGTTTACCCTCCCCCCCACGCATCTAGATCTGGGCGTGGTTGATTAGCCACAGTCAAAGTCTGCATTTTATATTCTCTCTAGTTCATCTATCATCCTCTTATTTTTCTGCCCAAATAACGAAACTCATCTGCTACTTTTATTGTCTATTTCCCTAATCTCATTCCCTTAACATAACCTGATCTAACTGGACTACATTCCATCAACTTTGCATTACTTTCGTTGAAAATAGTCTTATAATCTCCTTCAAGACACTTTCCAATCGGTCATCTGCACTTCCAAGTCTTTCTCTGACTGAACAACAGTAGCATTGTCAGATCTAAAAGTTTTTCTTTCTTCTCCTTCAACTTTAACGCCCTATCCAAATTTCTGCCTGGTTTCCTTCAAAACTTACACAGTGTACAGAAAGAAAAAACTGGGGATTAATTAGAACCCTGTCTCACACCCTTCCCAGCTAACGCTTCCCTTTCATCCCATTAAGTTCCTCTAATTGCAGTTCGTTTCTGTATGAGTTGTAGATAACTTTTCGCTCCATTTATTTTACTTACCTTGAAAATTTGAAACTGTGTAGTACAGCCAAAATCATCAAATCTACAAATGCTGTAAACATATAT
The DNA here is from genome assembly GCF_023898315.1 of Schistocerca nitens. Lineage (NCBI taxonomy): Eukaryota > Metazoa > Arthropoda > Insecta > Orthoptera > Acrididae > Schistocerca > Schistocerca nitens. The sequence continues at coordinate 79,836,770 of NC_064621.1, read as the reverse complement.
TTGTCTTTCTTCAGACTGTCTTCCAAGTTAGTCATAGTGCCAGTATTGCTTGCATGTTATTTGATCTTCCCTGGGGCCCTAAATAATGTTCCTTGAGGTTCATACCAGATTTTCAGTTTCTCTGTAAATAATTTGCAACCATGAGTTACTCAGTAATAATTCAATAATAATCACACATGTCTGCTCTTGCTTTATTTGAAAACGTAACATTCTTCTTAAAATCTGAGTGTCTACGGTTCAAGTACATTATCATTCATGCACCCAGTTAACCACATAAACAAACAGCGATTGACATTCATCCATTCGGGTTTATTCGACTTAGCTCTTATAGCTCCATCCCCTTTTGTCCATGGGAAAATTGTTTATTTCTAGGTGCGATGGAGATTCCCCTAACAGAGACATCACATAAACCACACACACATTTAAAAATCAGCTAATGATTCGTTCATAAATCAACTTCGAATGCGTTCAAATATGTTCAAAAACCAACAGGGCTGTGTTACAAAATCATATGAAAATCGATAGACCGACACCCCTATGTAATATGGAACTGACCACTAGATGTCAAGAGATGTGAACTCACCAGTATAGAAGCAGGGTGAGGTGTGTTATCAGTAGAGCATCACTAGCAGCTGAGTGGGTCAGTTAACAGAGACTAGTGACTTCGAACATCGACTAGTCCCTGGATGTCACCCGAGTAACAAATCCATCAGGGATATTTCAGAATTTCTAAACTTGCACATGTTCACCGTTGACAATGTGATTGTGCCTCTCGCAATTCATAGTTACTAGCACAAGTTGCCCACAATTCATAGTTCCTACCACAAGTTGCTCACAAGTCCTAGTTAGTCTGAAACTGGCTTACTATTCAGATATACTGTCACATGTTGGTTGCAAGTCTTTGTTACACCTGAAAGCTGCTCACATATCATAAGTTACGCTAGCAAGTTGCTCTAATGCCATAGTTACTTCCACATATTGCCCACAAGTCACAGTTACCCCCACAAGTTGTTCACTACATCTACATCTACATCTACATGATTACTCTGCAATTCACATTTAAGTGCTTGGCAGAGGGTTCATCGAACCACAGTCATACTATCTCTCTACCGTTCCACTCCCGAACAGCGCGTGGGAAAACGAACACCTAAACCTTTCTGTTCGAGCTCTGATTTCTCTAATTTTATTTTGATGATCATTCCTAGCTATGTAGGTTGGGCTCAACAAAATATTTTCGCATTCGGAAGAGAAAGTTGGTGACTGAAATTTCGTAAATAGATAAACGTCTTTGCTTTAATGACTTCCATCCCAACTCGCGTATCATATCTGCCACACTCTCTCCCCTATTACGTGATAATACAAAACGAGCTGCCCTTTTTTGCACCCTTTCGATGTCCTCTGTCAATCCCACCTGGTAAGGATCCCACACCGCACAGCAATAGAGGACGAACGAGTGTAGTGTAAGCTGTCTCTTTAGTGGACTTGTTGCATCTTCTAAGTGTCCTGCCAATGAAATGCAACCTTTGGCTCGCCTTCCCCACAATATTGTCTATGTGGTCTTTCCAACTGAAGTTGTTCGTAATTTTAACACCCAGGTACTTAGTTGAATTGACAGCCTTGAGAATTGTACTATTTATCAGGTAATCGAATTCCAACGGATTTCTTTTGGAACTCATGTGGATCACCTCACACTTTTCGTTATTTAGCGTCAACTGCCACCTGCCACACCATACAGTAATCTTTTCTAAATCACTTTGCAACTGATACTGGTCTTCGGATGACCTTACTAGACGGCAAATTACAGCATCATCTGCGAACAACCTAAGAGAAGTGCTCAGATTGTCACCCAGGTCATTTATATAGATCAGGAACAGCAGAGGTCCCAGGACACTTCCCTGGGGAACACATGATATCACTTCAGTTTTACTCGATGATTTGCCGTCTATTACTACGAACTGTGACCTTCCTGACAGGAAATCATGAATCCAGTCGCACAACTGAGATGATACCCTATAGTCCCACACCTTGATTAGAAGTCACTTGTGAGGAACGGTGTCAAAAGCTTTCCGGAAATCCAGAAATACGGAATCAACCTGAGATCCCCTGTCGATAGCGGCCATTACTTCGTGTGAATAAAGAGCTAGCTGCGTTGCACAAGAACGATGTTTTCTGAAACCATGCTGATTACGTATCAATAGATTGTTCCCTTCGAGGTGATTCATAATGTTTGAATACAGTATATGCTCCAAAACCCTATTGCAAACCAACGTCAATGATATAGGTCTGTAGTTCGATGGATTACTCCTACTACCCTTCTTAAACACTGGTGCGACCTGCGCAATTTTCCAGTCTGTAGGTACAGATCTATCGGTGAGCGAGCGGTTGTATATAATTCCTAAGTAGGGAGCTATTGTATCAGCGTAATCTATAAGGAACCTAATCGGTATATAATCTGGACCTGAAGACTTGCCCGTATCAAGCAATTTGAGTTGCTTCGCAACCCCTAAGGTATCTACTTCTAAGAAAGTCATGCTAGCAGCTGTTCGTGTTTCAAATTCTGGAATATTCCATTCGTCTTCCCTGGTGAAGGAATTTCAGAAAACTGCATTCAATAACTCCGCTTTAGCGGCACAGTCGTCGGTAACAGTACCATCGGCACTGCGCAGATGTAGTTAATCCAAGAAGCTGCTCACAAGTCATAGTTAACCCCACAAACTCCTCGCAAGTCATAGCTACTCTCACAAGTTGCAAGTGATTCAGAGTTGTTCGTACGAGTTGCTTGCATGTTATTGTTACCACCAAAAGTTGCTTGCAAGTCATAGTTATTCCCCCAAGTTCCTTACAAGTCATAGTTACTAAAACAAAATGCTTGCAAGCTATAGTTAATCTTGCTAGTTGCTCTCAACTCCTAGTTCTTCCCACAAGTTCATTGCAAATCATAGCCACTTCTGCAATTTGCACAAAAGTCATGTAGTGCAGCCAAGTCATAGTTACTCCAGGAAACTGCTTGCAAGTCATTGTTATTTCCACAAATTGCTCACTGTTCAGAGTGACTAACACAAGTTGCTCACACATCATTGTTACCAGCAAAAGCTACTTGCAAGTTATAGTTACTCCTGCAGATTTTTCACAAGTCATAGTTACACCAATAATATGTTCAAAAGTCATAGGTATTTCCACCAGTTGCTCCTAAGTCATAGTCACCCCTGCAAGTTGTTCACAAGTCATACTTACTCCTACAAGTAGCTCACAATTCATTGTTACTACAACAAGTTGCTCACAAATGAATGTTACAAACAAAAGCTGCTCATAACTTTCTGATATACTTGTGAGTTGCTCTCAAGTCATATTTACTCCCAGAAGAATAATTATTCAGAATCACTTTGGTAAGTTTCTCACAAGTCACTGTTACCACCAAAAGCTGCTCACAAAATAGCTACTCCTCAAAGTTGCTCGCAAGTAATAGTTACTCCAACAGGATTCTCACAAGTCATAGTTATTCTTGCAAGTTGCTCACAAGTCATAGTCACTACCACAAGTTTCTTATAAGTCACAGTTAGTCCTTCAAGTTGCTCACAAATCATACTTACTCCCAAAAGTTGCTTGTAAGTTATAGATACTCCCACTAGATGCTTGAAAGTCATAGATACATTCGGAAGTTGCTGACATTTCATAGACACTACTGCAAGTTGTTCGCTGTTTAGAGTAACTCCTGCAAGTTGCTCACATTTCTTTGATACTCCCACAAGTTGCTTGCTAGTCATAATTACTCCCACAAGTTGCTTGCAAGTCATAGTTACTCCTTCAAGTGCTTGCAATTCATAGCTATCTCTGCAAGCTCCTGGAATTTCATTGATACTCACACAAGTAGCTCACAAATCATAGTTACGCTCACAAGTTGCTCTAGTCCTCTTGAATTCTGAGAGTATTTTCCCCATCTCTTGCATATTCCCTACCAAGTGGAATAGTTTTATCTTCCAAGGACCTCAACAGTTCTGAGGTACTGTTTTCTGCTCCTGAGGCCATGATTTGACTTATTAAGTATGTGTTCCAGGCCTCTGTCAAATTCCTCTCACAGTATCATATACTATCCAATAGTCAAAGATAGATATGGACTCGGTAGTACTTTCCTTTAGCAAGTATAACTTCCAATAAAACCCATAACAATCTAAATTTTTAAACAAAGTGTATCGTTAGTGTTGAGAAAAGAGGAAGGTGCCAGATGAGGTGGGAGTGGTGGGGGAGTACTTCTCCCACCCTGTCCCAAAATTTACTCTCTCTCTCTCTCTCTCCCTCTCTCTCTCTCTCTCTCTCTCTCTCTCTCTGTCTCTCTCTCTCTCCCTCTCTGCTTTTTTTTGGGGGAGGGGGAATGGGTGAGGAGGGGGGGGGGTCTGGAAACCACCAGTGTGTCAGCCCAGTGCCAAGGTAAAAAACCAACATACTTATTAGCAAAGCATTCCAAAATATGCTTCATGTCTAGGATCTGACCACTCGTCATGAGGTCTGTAACCTCATGCTTCAGGCTCCATCTTCCTAGATGGTCTTCACTTGCACCATGCTTACTCATAACTGACTAAGAATTGTCTTAGTTGTAAGTTGGTTCATCTTCTTCAAGTGAGTCCCAGCTTGTAAGTTCTGTACTAAACTGTGATACAAGACTCCTTGAATTTTGTAAATAGGTGATTTTGCACCCCATTTGCTGCACATAAATTTTCTATGGATACACTTGCTGCATCTTTTGTAGCTATATATTCTCCATGTTTCCTGTTAGTGAGAGACATGTTTAACATATTGTTTAGATATATGCATGCATGTGCATAGTTTAGCACTCGGTGTACAACCAAGCTCTTGGACAAGAACGAAGAAACAGATGGAAAGAGACAGTATCCTCTCTTAACTTTACACATTGTAGTCATAAGGGATGGAATTTACTATGAAAACTGAGAGGAGCAAACCAGATGAAAGCTGGAGCTATCAGTGTCTTGCCAAGCCAGATTGCTTTCACACTTAAGAAAACAACAAAAATAAAAATTAGCAGCTCAGAAAAAAAATAAATCAGAAAGCGTAAGATCTATTTAGAAAATGCTCTGAAAAAATAGAAATTGCACATGTGACTGATACTGATGACATAGATAACTGCTCTGAAACAAGTGAAAAACATAGCAGTACTTAAAGATGGAAAAACAGGAGACTATCTGAAGAACTTATCCCTCTACTATACCCCATCTACAAACTGTTTTAGAGGATATTGGACTCAATATTAATGCCACTTAGCAGAAAGGTACTGCCAGTAAAACAAGATGGTTTCCATAAACTAGCAACTTCTGTGAGAAAGTATTGATGCTGTCCACATACATAGAAAGAGGTGTCCAAGATGCAGTGAGGACAGTAGTATTGCTACTGGATTTATCATCAGCATGTGATACAGTCTGGAACTCACAGAAGTCACAAAATGCAAGCAAATACTGGAGATCATGAAGCCTATGCTAGTAGAGAGAATGTACAGAGTTATTTTGAGAGATAAAATAAGCAGTGTCAGAACATTTCACAGTGGCCTAGCACAACATTGAGTGCTCACCCCCTTGCGTTTCAAGTTACCCAATACACAATCACATGAATTTGCCTGTACCAATGATGTAGCAATTGCCACACAATAAAAGAAGCTACTTCGAATAATGATGTACATATTCTTCATGAGCATTATACCAAATGGCACCTCAAAAAGAGTCCTTACAAATCTATAAGTATCACCAGGCATTTCAACAATAAAGAAGCTAACACAAAGATGCCCCTAAAACTCAGTAGAGAGCCAATTCAACATGAAAACACCCATAAATACTTTGGAGTTACACTTGACCATTCACTTTCCTACAGGCACTACACAGAAGTAGGGAAGTAAAAACTGAAATCCAGAAACTCTATACTAGCCAAACTAGGAGGCAGCCCAATGGGAAGCAACACAAATATATTTCACACATCAGCATTGGTGCTGGTTTTGACCTTCCAAAAAGTCTCTGGACATCAAATTGAATAAGAACTGGAACAGATCACTGTAAAAACTTAGTAACAAAGTGTGATTTTGCAAATTATGCTTTCCATGAGTACGGTGAATTTCAAATTATGGATAATATTTTAAATTGCATAATTTTTGGTTTCAAAGGAGGAGGAGGAGTTAAAGACATCCACAATGTCTCACGAGAAGCCCTCCAGTCAGTGAGTGACCTTTAGTGTGCTACACTGAAAAGCCAAAGAAGCTGGTACATGTGCTTAATATCATGTAGGGGCCCCGTGAGCACATGACATGGCACGGACTTGACTAATGTCTGAAGTAGTGCTGGAGCGAATTGACATCATAAATCCTGCAGGGCTGTCCATAAATCTATAAGAGTATGAGGGGGTGGAAATCTCTTCTTAACACCGTGTTGCAAGGCATCACAGATAAGCTCAATAATGTTTATGTCTGGGGAGTTTGGTGGCCAGCGAAAGTGTTTAAACTCAGAAGAGTGTTCCTGGAGCCTCTCTGTAGCAATTCTGGATGTGTGGGGTATCGATTTGTCATGCTGGAATTGTCCACTGGAAGCACAACGGACATAAATGGATGCAGGTGATCAGACAAGATGCTTACGTATGTGTCACCTGTCAGAGTCATATCTATACATATTAGGCATCTCATATCACTCCAACTGCACCCACCCCACACTTTTACAGAGCCTCCACCAGCTTGAACAGTCCCCAGCTGACACGCAGGGTCCATGGATTCATGAGGTGTCTCCATACCCGTACACATCCACCTGCTTGATACACTTTGAAATGAGACTGATCCAACCATGCAACATGTTTCCAGTCCTCAACAGTCCAATGTCAGTGTTGACGGGCACAGGCAAGGCATAAAGCTTTGCATCATGCAGTCATAAAGGGCACATCAGTGAGCCTTCGGCTCCGAAAGCCGATATTGAAGATGTTTCATTGAATGGCTCACACACTGACACTTGTGGATGACCCAACATTGAAATCTACAGCAATTTGCAGACGGGTCGCACTTCTTTCACACTGAATGATTCTCTTCAGTTACACATTGACTGATTCTCTTCGGTTATCACTGGCCTTTTACCAGATTCCTGGTATTCACAGTACACGCGTGAAATGGTAGTAAGGGAAAATCACCATTTCTTCGCTATCTGAGATGCTATGTCCCATTGCTTGTGCACCGACTATAAAACCACGTTCAAACTCACTTAAATCTCGATAACCTGCCATTGTAGCAGCAGTAACCAATGTAACAACTGTGCCAAACACTTGTTGTCTTATATAGGCATTGCCGACGTACATACATTAACCCTTGTTCCATAGATCATGAATGCGACATTTCGTAATCATGTGGAATGTGTCACTTTAACATAAATTTTCTTTACACAAAATAATTAATTAATTCATCAATATATTTTTTTTTACAGTTACTACTTCACATCTAAGAATTCAGCTATTGAGTAGAAGGAGCTGTCATTCGGAAAATCTTTTAATTTGCTTTTAAATGTTGGTTGGCTATCTGTCAGACTTTTAATACTATTTGTCAAATGACCAAAGATTTTTGTGGCAGTATATTTTACTCATTTCAGTGCCAAAGTGAGATTTAATCCAGGATAGTGAATATCATCCTTTCTTCTAGTGTTGTAGATATGCACTTCGCTGTTATTTTTGAATTGGGATGGGTTATTAATGACAAATTTCATTAGTGAATAAATGTATGTGAAGGCACTGCGAATATCCCGAGTTCCTTAAATAAATGTCTGCAAGGTGATCTTGGCTGGGCTCCAGCTATTATTCTGATTACACGCTTTTGTGCAATGAATAGTTTCTCTCTTAATGACGAATTGCCCCAAAATATGATGCCATATGAAAGCAGTGAATGAAAATAGGCATAGTAGGCTAATTTACTGATATGTTTATCACCAAAATTTGCAATAACCCTAATAGCATAAGTAGCTGAACCTAACCGTTTCAGCAGATCATCAATGTGTTTCTTCCAATTCAATTTCTCATCAATTTACACACCCAGAAATTTTGAGTATTCTGCCTTAGCAACAGACTTCTGTTCATAGTCTATATTTATCAATGATGTTATGCCATATACAGAACTGTATAAACTGTGTTTTTTCAAAATTTAGTGAGAGTCCATTTGCAGAGAATCACTTAATAATTTTCTGAAAGACATTATTTGCAATATCCTCAGCTGATTCTTGCTTCTTGGATATGATTACTATACTTGTATCATCAAAAAAAAGAACTAGCTTTGCATTTCCATGAATACAGAGTGGCAAGTCATTAATATATTAACAACAATAAGGGACCCAAGATTGAACCCTGTGGGATACCATTCTTGATACCTCCCCAATTAGAGAGCTCTGCTGATTTTTGCAGACTATTTGTATGGTTAATTTCATCCTCCTGCATTCTTCCAGTTAAGTATGAATTAAACCATTTGTGCAATGTCCCACTCATACCATAATACTTACTTAAGCTTATCTAGAAGAATTTCATGAGTCACACAATCAAAAGCTTTTGAGGAATCACAAAATATCCCAATGGGTGATGTTCAATTATTCAACGCATTTAACATTTGATTAGTGAAAATATATATATCATTTTCTGTTGAAAAGCCTTTCTGAAAACCAAATTGACATTTTGTTAGTACTTCATTTTTACAAATATGTTACATTACTCTATGGAAAATCCAGGATGGAATGTAACAATACCAGATAAGGAATGTTGCCACTCACCACATAGCAGAGATGCTGAGTCATATTAGGCACAATATTCACACACTCATAGCTTTCGACCATTAAGCCTTTATCGGCAGTAGACAACCCCCCCCCCCCCCCCCCACACACACACACACGTCTGCCTCAGAGAGCTGAAACTACAGTGCCTATCGCGACTCAGCATTTCCGCTATATGGTGAGTGGAAACTTTCCTTCTCTGGTATTGTTATGCTACTCTTAAATACATTACTTTTTCAAGAATTTGTGATACAGCTGTCAGAAGTGAGATTGGGTAGTAGTTGTTAGCATCAGATCTATCCCCTTTTTTATGCAATGGTTTAACAATAACGTAATTCAGTCTATCTGGAAAACTGCCCTGTTTCAGTGAGCTACTACATATGTGGCTGAGAATCCTACTGATTTGTCCGGAACAAGCTTTAAGTACTCTGTTGGAAATACCATCAATTCCATGTGAGCTTTTACTTTTGAGTGAATTTATTATTTTCCTAATTTCAGTAGGAGAGTTGGGTTGAATTTCAGTTTTATCAAATTGCATAGGTACTGCCTCTTCCACATACTGCCTTGCATTTTCTAAAGAACAGCTGGATCCCATTTTCTCTAAAACACTTAAAAAATGAGTATTAAAATGTTTTCTACTTTTGACTTCTTATTAACAAACTTTTCATTGTGTTTGATAGAAATACAGTCTTCCTGCGCTTTCAGTTGTCCTGTTTCCCTTTTCACAATATGCCAAATTGTTTTAATTTTATTATCAGGTGTGCTAATCTCAGAAATAATGCACATACTTCTGGACTTTTTAATAACTTTTCTTAATACAGTGCACTAGTTTTTATAATGTTTCACTGTTTTGGGATCATTACTCCTCCTAACTATAAGATACATTTCATTTTCTGTTTACAAGATATTTTTATCACTTTAGTAAGCCATGGCTTTTTGCATGGTTTCTTAAAATTATATTTCACTGTTTTTTTGGGGAAACTGTTTTCAAATATACTCACAAAAGGATCATGAAATAGGTTAAATTTTAAATTAGCATCATGTTCCCTGTAAACCTCATCCCAGTCTAACTGTCGCAAGCTTTCCCTAAAATTTTGAATTGTTAAATTGTTAATGGAACACACTATTTTGTAGGACTGTTTTGCATTACTGTATGGATCTATATTATATACTGTAACAAGCTATCATCCCAGCCAGTTTACCCTTCCCTTTCCTACTGAGATGCAGGCCACATCTTGTGAAGTCCCACCTACCAATACCATCATATTTGAATATGCATGCCTATACCAGTTTCTTTGGTGCTTCAGTGTATTTGACTGTAGCAGGTTAAGTCATATGGCATGAATGGTTGGGCTGTTTTGGGAGAGGAGACTGAACAGCGAGGTTGTTGGTCTCATTGGACTAGGGAAGTACGTCTAAGGAAGTCAGCTGTGCCCTTTCAAAGGAACCATCCCAGCATTTGCCTGGAGTGATTTAGGGAAATCACGGAAAACCTAAATCAGGATGGCCGAATGCAAGTGCAGCATGCTAACCACTACGCCACCTCGCTTGGTAGTGGTTGGGAGAATGGACGAACCTGAATGGTAAGTTCAGCTGCTGAATTGGAAAGGTTTTCCCTGTCTTTTGCACCTGCAGGCACCTCCCCTTTGTGAAATGGGAGAGCTGTGTATGTAAATGTACCTGTTAAGTGAAGGCAATTGTAATGGTGTAGGTGCAGTGTAATGTCTTGTTCATGCTGGAGATGATGAAAGGAGGGAGAAGGTGAAGGATGGATCACCATCAACATAGTCACATGCCCTCACTTTAAGAGATGCTACTGAGAGATTTGGAATTTAATCCAGGACATCCACGCGAAGACTGTTGTAATCAGAAACTCTACTTCACTAGTTCTCCCTCCTTGCTGGCCAAAAACTGACAGTGAAAATTTCATCCACCACCAGGATTCAAACCCACTTATCTGTGTGTTGAGTGCCACAATGCAGGCATGCACATCGATCTCTGCCATGGAGGCATATTTTGACTGTAGTGTGTATATCTTATGTCATCAATAGACCTTTTTTAAATTAATTCTTTCAGATTCATGATTTTTATGGTTTTCAGTTCAGGTGTGCTACCTGTTTGCAGTGTGTATAGTGTATTTTACTACCTGCTTAATAATTATTTCTCATTTCTTATTTGGTTTATTATGATTCATGCTTTTTTTAGTAGCTGATCACCAAATAACACTTTATTAAGTTTCTGTCATGTCACTCTCAGGTTCACATGGCTTGCACATACCATATTTTGAAAGATTTAGTCTCAGCACATCATCATAAGAGCCAGAATTTTTGTGGTTTTACCTTCAATCAGTTTCAATGTTTGACCTGTGACAAGGGCAAGATCATCTACATAAGAACATAGCAGACATTCTAGGGCAGTTGTATGCAAATTGACTGTTGGTACTACATACTGTGTCATGGTAAACAGTCCTTGAGGATTCTCCTTTTGCTTTTTTGTCATCATATCAGGCATAAAATTGTCTTTTAGTAAGACTGGAATGAGTTATTCAAACAGAATGATAGTTCAAGAAAGTTCTATTTAGCTTTGGAAAGTAAACTTTGTGGTTTACAGTGTCATATGTGGTCTTCATGTCCACCATCACATCAGCAGCAGCAAGTACCTTCTTCTGAAATGCCTGCCTTGTGTTCTTTGAGGATAAGGATCTGATCAGAGATGACAGACTATTTTGACTGAAAAAAGAACCTGCAGATTAAAAAGATAGAAATATTGATTTTTCTATCAACTTATCAACTATACAGAAAATTGAATCACCTGACTGGATATAATGGCCAGCCCATCTGCTTCTGTATTGAAGTAACATACAGAAACGAAGCAAGAAAGTGTTAAGAAAGCCAGAAACAACGTACCTAAATGACTTCTTAATTATTGATGATTCACTATTTAAAAACTTTGTGGTATTGGATACTAAAATAGGTGTCAGCACAGGGATATGTACACATCAGTTACATAATCACTTCAGGAAATTTCAGACAGTGAAACAAAATGCATTCCCATGTATAAATCACAATGGTATTTTCATCCATGTTTGGACAAACTCTCATTGAAACAGGAACGAAGATGAGATCACAAATGATGCACCAAATCTGATCCAGATGGTGGAAAACATGTACCTAGCATCAAAGTTAACTTTAACATAGTATGTACACAGATAAATGAGTGATAAATACACAGACAGAATAAATGACTGCATCAGAGAGTAATGGAACAGACATGGTGCAATTTTTGTAGACTCTAACACATTTATTAGTAATAAATGTTTAGGATGAGATGGGATACATGTCACTAGGTTAGGCTCAGCTATATTCACATTTGTGCAGTGATATTTGTAAGATCATACTTAATAAGGGAAACTAGCCTTGAGAGATGGGGGTGCAAAAATTAACAACAGAGTTGAAACAAAATTACATAAACAACTTTTCCCTAATTCATTTGAACATAAATGAGTTAAGTTCAAACCATCCAAATGGCAGAAAAACAATAGTAATGACTTGCTAATCATTCTATCATAAAGAGCAAATATCAGTTGTTTGCTTGAATGAACAGTGGCTTACAAAGGATATCAAAATCCTAAATAACCTTGGAGATTTACGTGTTACAAGTAGCTTTTTTAGGAGTAATGTAACATTAAGAGAGTTCTGTATGTTTGTGGATGAGTCAATGGAGTATGAAACAAGATACGATTTTGATTCTTTTAATGAAGAATGTGTATTCGAAAGCTGCTGTGTAGAGTTAGGCCAAAACATTGCAATTTTACCTGTGTATAGAATTCCATATAGAGAAAAAATGAAACTATTTGTTGAAATTCCAGTGACAATTGCAAAAAAGGAAAAAAAAACTATGAAAAGAATCATACCAGCTCCTGATTTCAACAACAAATCAGCTAGTGAAGCCAAAAGCTTGACAGTTCATTGATGTGATTCAAAAATCAGGTTTCAGTACTAATTTTTCTGGAGTAAATAAATGCCCAGCAACACGTACAAGGTATGTTCAAAAAAATCCGGAACATTCGTAATTTCGCACGCCAATAGTGTGTTGAAGCAAAATGCGATTGGCATTCCTGCACACATCTGTGTTTAATGTGTAACTGGCAGAAGTTTGATTGTTGTATGTCTGTTAGTTATTGTTAAGTGCTGTATTGAGTAGGATTTTGTGTCACTCTGTTTGCGAGTTTCAAGGTGGCACAGTTAGAGGAGCAACACATATGCATTAAATTTTGCTTGAAACTCACGAAAATCTTTACAGAGACACACAAAATGATGCAGGAAGCCTATGGTAATGAGTGCTTAAGCTATACTCGCTGTTACGAATGATTCATACAGTTTAAAAGTGGCTGGACAGAAGTTAAATTATGACCATCATTCAGGATGCCCTTCGGTGTCCACCAACAACACTCAAGTCAGGAACATCAATGAAACTGTGCGTGGCAACCGAAGACTGGCTGTCGAGAGATTGCAGAAGATGGTGGATCATGTCATAAAATCCTGACACATCATCTTCGAATACATCATGTTGCTGCCAAGTTTGTCTCATGGCCTGTTAGTCAAGACCAGTAAGACCTTTGCCTCGCCATCTGTGAAGAGCTTTTGGGTCAAGCAAATGAGAATGAGATGTTCTTAAGAGAATCATAGTTGCCAATGAGACATGGGTCTACAGTTATGATGCTGTGACTAAGAGTCAATGTTCACAATGAGTTGCGAAAGGTTCTCAGAAACCAAAAAAAGCTCATCAGGTCAGATTAAATGTCAAAGCCATGCCAACAGTTTCCTTTGACTCAGATAGATTAGTTCACAATTCGTGCCACAGAGACAAACTGTTACTATTGGGACATATTGCAGTGCATGTTAGGACATGTGAGAAGAAACTGCGTGAAATGTGACGAGTCAATTTGTGGCTCTTCCATCATGATAACGCATCTGCATATTCATCCCTTTTGGTGCGTGACTACTGCACAAGAAACCAAATCACTGTGCTGTCCTATCCTCCGTACTCTCAAGACCTCACCCCTTGGACTTATTTTTTATTTTTTTTCAAAAGTTGAAAACCCCCACTGAAAGGATGAAGATTTGCAACAATAGATAAGACAAAAGAAAATTCACAGATGGTGCTTCACACAATCCAGCAAGAGGCAGGCACACCAAACCTGATTCTGGAAGTGGGAAGGGCATTAGGAGCAGTATCTCAATTATGGAGGAGAGTATTTCGAAGGACACCATTGCAATAAGTAAAAGGTAAGCACAGAAGAATTTTGTGGAGAAAGTTCTGGAATTTTTTGAACATATCTCATATAGATAATATTTTAACCAATTATTATTTTAACCAATTATGGTTATAATGAGGCAAATAAGTTTTGGTCATATTTAGCACTTAATGATCTTTTTTTAAGTTTTGTTTATGCCATTACCAAAAACATTAGAAACTTTAAACCAAATGGTAATTCAGCACAAAAAATATGAACTTATTCCACCATAGATTAAATAAGGTGGTGTGGACTATAGAACATAGGATTTCTAGTTCTTAAAATTTTCTATATTCTTTGAACACTTGCTGCACATTTTTTTGAAACTTTCTCACTTACTGTATACAGTAAAAAAAGGTAGGAAATCAAATAATGTTGATTGCTGAAGGAACAAAAATATCTAGTGCAAGAATCTATCTATCTATCTATCTATCTATCTATCTATCTATCTATCTATCTATCTACCTATATCTAAAAACAAAGATGTGACTTAACAAATGAAAGTGCTGGCAGGTCCTACGTGGAACGTTTCCCTCTATTATATCTATCTACCTACCTACCTACCTATATCCGAATCCCGCTCCAGCTACTGCCGGGTCTGGGTGCTGATGAGACCTCTCCATTTGGCTCAGTCCTCCCACCACTTTTCTTCCTCCACTTGCTGCCAGGTCACTCCTCTCCTTTCTACAGATATTCTCACTCCCATTTTCCACCATGTTCTTGGGCGCCCTCTAAGTCTTTTCCCATCCATCTTTAGTTCTTCCATATTTTTGGGGGGTCTCTGCCCATGCATCCTCTTAACATGCCCATACCATCTTAATCTCTTTTTCTTTCAATTTCTTCTCTCATACTTTCTTGTTTAAGGTCCTTTCTAATCTCTACATTCTTTACTCTGTCCATTCTTGCTTTTCCCTTAACTGCTCTGAGAAATTTCATTTCCCCTGCTTCCCTTTCTGTCATTGTCCATGTTTCTCCACCATATGTGACAATAGGGATGTAATAATTCTTATACATAAGGAGTTTTGCTCTTTCTGAAACTTCATTATTCCAAATCAGGTGTTTTATTGTTTGGTAGAAATTGCCTCCCTTCTGTAACCTCCTATTAATTTCGTTAGTTATTCTTCCATCCCTAGATATTTCACTCCCTAAATAAGTGAAACTTTCTACCACTTTGAGGGGTTCTCCATTCAAGGTAATATTTCCGTTGATCCCTTTCTCTCTTCCAAATACCATTACTTCACTCTTATCTTTATTTATTTTTAATCCATACCTTTTCATTATTTCCTTCCACGCATCAAGCTGTGACTGTACATCTACCTCTTCATCACCCCATATTACCATATCATCTGCAAAAATCATCTTTTTGTCTTTTTCTTTTACTATATCTTTAACTGCCCTATTCATTCCCTCCATCACAACATTAAAAAAATGCAGGAGATAGAATACTTCCTTGCTTAAGCCCTTGTCTTATTTCAAAGTATTCAGAGTCCCCCAATGGTGTTCTAATTCTACAATTGTGTCCTCTGTACATTGTCTTTATAACATTAATGTATCCATCTTCTATATCTATCTTCTTCATTTCTTCCCAGAATTTTTCCCTATCAACTGAGTCATATGCCTTTTCTATGTCTATAAAAACCATTATCACCCCTTTGTTATACTCCCAACTTTTTTCCATCAGTTGACGGATAGAAAATATCAGGTCGATCATGCTTCTTCGTTTCCTAAAGCCATGCTGTTCTTCACTCAGCTCCTTTTCTATCTTTTCACTCATTCAATTTAGTAAAACACAGATGAGTGCAAGAATAAGACAGCTAAATAGGGAACTAACACACAAAAAAGTCCTGATTTTGCTATCTATGTAAAAAAAAATTACAATTTTTTTAAAAAAGTTGTGAAGGCAGCAAAAGAAATGGCAAATAATAGATTTATTTTGGATAGGAAAAATAAGCAAAGGCACTATAATCAGTTATCGAAACTGAAACAGGCACTATAGCTAGATGCCACGATATTTACAAAATAAAAAATGAGGACAAAAGAACTGTAAAACCTGCTCAAATTTCAGAACTGTTTAATGAATTGTTTATAAATGTAAACAAATCAATCATTAATGCAGAAAATTATACACATATGCAAATTTCTTTGCCACTGTGGAATTTGAAGGTGAACCTTTCAGTACACTCAGCAAAAGAACTGCAAAAGGTATATGGAATGCTAAAAAAAGTAAAACATCAGCAACATGGGATGGAATACCAACAAAACTATTGAAAGCAGTCTCTAAAATAATTGTGCAGCCAGTATGTACAATATTATACAGTTCTTTGAAAAAAGCTGTTTCCCAAGTAACCTGAAGTATGCAATAGCTGAACTGCTATGGGTTGGGTTGTTTTGGGGAAGGAGACCAGACAGCGAGGTCATCGGTCTCATCAGATTAAGGAAGGACGGGGAAGGAAGTCAGCCATGCCCTTTGAAAGGAACCATCCCGGCATTTGCCTGGAGCGATTTAGGGAAATCACGGAAAACCTAAATCAGGATGGCCAGACGCGGGATTGAACCATCGTCCTCCCGAATATGAGTCCAGTGTTTAACCACTGCGCCACCTCACTCGGTGATCTGCTATGGGAATGGTTGTATATTCCATAAATTAATCTGCTCCAAATAAATGTAACATAGGAATGGATGATATGGAATGGCCCAAGACGTAAGTCACGTGCAACAGCTACAAATTTTTTTAGGAAAAAACATTTACTGAGTTAAAAAACAAATCTCATTGACAAATTATAGTGGTGACTTTGTAATAATATTTTGCCCCTTACTTGGAATAAGCAGATGTATGGCACTGTATGATGAGCGATACATAACTTGAAAATCCCATTAATACTGAAATCAGCAGTAATGTGGAACAGCTAAGTCTCACGCTAAAACTAAAAATATTAATAATACTGCAGACTGCACATGTTGAATAATGGTTTCCTGCAAAGTCTATAGAAACTGATCTCTTTGTTTTCAGGTTCAGTGTAGTTAATTGACCTTAATTCACATATTACTAAAAACTGTTCACAGAATAATATTATTTAATGGATAGTATCCATCAAATCACTCTTTTATTAATTATTTCTAGTCTGTAAATTTCCAATATCATCATTTTCCAGTGTACTTGTAACGGGGTCTACTTAGTACAATGGGTGCACACATTTGTTACCATGTCAACTGCCAACTGACACAAGGTTTAGAATGCAATTTCCACCATCAGTTCAGTTCAGTACACACTGATAATTGTACACTCTGTGCACATAATCTTTAGTCCTCAGCGAGTGTTCTTTTGCACACATACATCACATATAGCCCTTTGTTTATCTACCTCCAACTCTCCATAGGCAAATGCTGTGCACCACTTATGTTGCTATGCATTACAAAGCTGACTTACCCACTCATTGTCTTCTGGCTTGAACCTAATCTAATCACTCAGCAAGCTGTTAAATGTCTGATATCACACAAGCAAAACTCGAGAGAACACATTCCATCATGCACCTTGGTAGGCATCTCTGCAAAAAGTGCTGCCAAGAACAATGCCTGCTGCTGTATGGATTTTTGGGAAAACCCTATACTCAGCAAAGAGGTGCGTGTGATATATACTACTGCTTCATGTTACGAGTGGTCTGTGATGCTGTGTGCACCAGTTGATATGTCATCTGTTATGTGCTAGCCCATCTATCACAGCAGGTGTGTGGCAAGCATGAAAATGGATTTGTGCTTCACCAAAGCTATTCAAAAATGGCACAAAGGACATATGGGAAACTATCATCCTCTCTCTCTTCTTTCACTAGCATCAAAAATTTTTAAAAGGTTGTCAGAATACAAATTTAGAATTTCATACAAAAGTTTGGTAAGATTTCAAAAAATCAATATGGGTTTCATAGACGCTTAAGCACATTACCTACTGTCAACCAGTTTGTATACAAAATTATCTCCTCTCTAGACAACTTCTTGCAAGCCACAATAATTTTTTGAGGCTATCAAAGGCTTCTGATAGTGTGAATCACTTCTTGCTATTGTCTAAAGAGGAAAAATATGGAATTAGGGGCAACCAGCTGAAAACAAAGAGTGATTATAACATCAGAGAGAGGAAATTGTGCTTCAGAATGGAAAACCATTTCACAAGGAGTACCCTGATATTCAGTCTTGGATCCCATTCTCTTTCTATTTTATATAATGGCCTACCACTTAACAGTGAGAGTCACTCAGATTTATTTGCAGATGTCACATAATTGAAACTGAGTACTGACCATGTTCCTCAAACTAACAGATACCTTAGAAAAATTAGATACTGGTTCAATTTAAATAGGTTAAAATTAAAGAAAGAAAAAACTCAATAAATGCAGTTTAAAATGCAACAAGCAAAGTTAAATTATGTCCAGATCCATCACAAAAACTAGGATTTGGAGGAAGATAGTTGTATGAATTTCCTAGGAATGCAACTAGATAAAATTGATTATGGGGCTCACATATACAGTGCCTTGCAAATAAATTAAATAGCCTAGCATTTGCAGTGATGATATACAATGCTAACAGCATGAATATAAGCAAAGTAGTAACCACAGCTACTTCGAATCAGTAACATGGTACAGAATTATATTTTGGGAAATCTCAAACCATGTCTCTAACATAAAACTTCAAAAAACTACCATTAGCATATACACAATGTAATGTGAAGAGAATCATTTCACCCACTCCTAAGAAATCCAAATATACTAAGTGTTCACTCACACTACATCTATGAACTGATTATCTTTGTATATAGTAATGCTGATTTATTTGTAGCAAATCAATTTCAAAATGATTACAAAACCAAGAATCAAAATAATTTTATGCTGCCCATCCACCATTTAAAACTTTAGGCCCCAACTCCACAGTATATAGGCATGAACATTTACAAGAAAGTAAAATAAAATGAAGTGCTCAGTAGAAACACTGAAAAAATTTTACATAAGAAACTAGTGCAGGAAAGTTAGTATTCAATAGAAGAGTTCACGAAGAATGATTTGAAAATATGAGCATAAGAGAACATGTAATTAGGATGTTACAGACAATTATTAAAAAAACTAATCATCAGTTGTGTATCAATTATGTATTTGGTATAGTATAAAATATTAATGATATTTTAAGAAAGACTGTAAACAAATTTTTGTGTTTTGAAGAGACTCCTGTACATTAGTTTGATGACTTGAAATTGTATGTCATGAGACAAACTTCTGTTCTTTTGTATTCTTTTCTATGGATTCAACAAAATTCTCCATGAATTTTCTTTCCTACACAATCATTGGGTAATTTGTATTTTTCTCCTGATCACAATGAAACATGAAATGAACAGAGCAGCTACAATACAGTATCCAAAATGGAACTCTCAGTTGGGTTTCACAGGGATACTCATGGCATTCATTTGGAATTTGCTGTCACTTGCTTTGCCTAGAAAACCTTATTGCATATTGAAATTTCTTAATAATATTTTTTCAACATAATTTGAAGGTTTCAAATTGCTCATATATTGTAAGACAGACTGAGTTTGCATTGTGGTTGGATAGTGTGGGTAAACAAGAAAGAAGGGGAAAAAAACCAATAAAGATAAATCATTCAACGGAACAGTACTTTATTTTGTTTTAATGTAGCACATGTAACAAATATGAAATAACAGTTAATATAAATATCTCTCCTATGCTGCACATGTAACTTTGTACATATAAATACAGGGTTATGTAATTCAAGAGAAGAGTTTAAAATGTAGGTGACAGATGAAAATGATTAACTGTATAACTGCCTCTATTCATAATCATCCTCTTGTGGAAAAAATTTACCGGGGTAATAAAAGGAATTAGAAAGATGATAAAAGTTGTCTGGATATGTATAGACCCGTTCAAAGAGCTCATGTTCCAGTTGAATGGCATATCATACACAAGTTGCAGGATAGTGATATGAGTATTTCAATCTTATATGCATATTAAATATATGAACACTATAAATAAGCTTTACTTACAACATACTGGACATAACAATCTTCAATTACAAGTATTTTTATTTTTATTCTTCTTCTTCTTCTTCTTCTTCTTCTTACTTAACCTATAGCTGTACAGTGGCTGCCTGTACAAAAACGAGGTATGATTACACTTTACATTTCACTAAAGCATCCTATAAATTCATCTGTAAATGTTTACATGCACCTTAAGTTTTTACATCACAATGATAATCTCTTTGGTTTCACTGTTGTGGAGAGCAAAAACATAGCTCTCAAGTTACATACAATTAATTTACACATTATCTATTAACATAAGATTGATTATGATGATAATGCTAGGCCCAGTCTTGCAAGAACCATCTCTTTTCGAAGTCTTGTTATCTCCCAGTATATATCATGCACTGTAACAGAGAGAATGTCAACTATTTAAAACGTGTGTGCATTTAGTAATGTGAATCCAACTATTGCAAGCCATTTATTATGCCAGAACACACACACAAGTATATATTTATAATCTCAACTTAAAAGTTGAAGCATTTTACTTGCATCTAGTCAAAAATATTCAGAAAGGTACAAAAAATGTAACTAACAATTAGCACATCCCTTTAGTTACATATAAGTTTTGAGCAAATACAAAGCAGACTAGTTAAAAAAAATTGTGTACATAAAACTGTAATGAGCAGCACACTTAATGTGCAAAATGAATGTCATGTTAAAAATAACAGTTTCACTGATGCTGCAAAGCAAGTGAATAAATAATATAGTGACTGACACACGGAAGATAGAAATATGCTGCCTGACAAAAAATGTGAGGTATCCAGAAGGGAAGAGCAAAATGAAATAAAACTTCACAAACTGAGAGGGTATGTGATGTTATTTCAGTGCTTACAAAGCTGAGTTACATTTACATAAAACTTGGCAGTATGAGCACATCCTCTGGCTTGGGTGCTTGTACTGATTTTGTTGGGAAGAGCGTCATAAAGCAACTGCATCCTCTCCTTAGGCAAGCTGGTCCCCAGCTGTCTTAACTGGTCATCAATATCCTAGATACTGGCACTGAGACCGAGCTGATGTCTGAACTAGTTTCACAAACATTCTATTGGGGACAGTTCTGGGGATCTTGCTGGCCACAGGAGTATCTTAGCATCATGCGGACAGTTCATAGATGTATGGACAAGCATTGTTCTACTGAAAAATCGGACTATGATACTGTCACATGAGTGGCAACACATGAAGATATAGAATGTCTGTGAAGTATAGTTGTGCCATGAGAGTTCCCTTAGTCACTGCCAACCATGACCTGAAGTCATACCCAATGGCTCCCCACACAATGTCACCATTTGTAAGGGCCCTTGTAAATAGTCACACTTGTTTGTCAAATTTACTCTTACCTAGCCACAGATTTGGCAAACAAATTTGTATGTGTACAATCAAAGTTTATCAATTTAACCTCACTTTTGAAGCAGATGCTGTTCATGTATGCTGTATTTGGAAAACACTAGGAATGGCTTCAAATGCAGATAAAGCATTTTTTTTAACATTGACTGTGGCACTGTGTTTAACCCTCCACTGGGTGTGCCTATGTATAAAGTGCCACAATCAACACTGTCTTGTGCTGATCCAGTGTTTGTTTACAATTGCAATCCCATACCTATTCCTTTATTATTACTTCAGCTAACACAGCACTAAGTTGTGCTTGTTGTATGTCCAAGTGAGCAGCAATAATATAAAATAAACAGTGAGATAAGTTAAAAATATTTACAATTGATGCAAGAAAATAATCCAGATTTCGGGCTAGAGGCACAATCTCACAATGACACATTTGTGTATGGGGTAATTAGCAATCAAATAAGTGGTTTGCTGGGATCTGATGTAACTACACTGTTCAATGCTTCAAGTGGGCCATTACTGTAGTGTAACATTTATACAGAGCAACAGAGTGATGTAATGAAAGTTCATTTTATTATTGTTTGATTAGACAGTAATTTAGCTTATATAATGTTTGTTTATTTTATTATTGTTTAATTAAAGTAAGCATAAAATGTAATTTTGTTCCTACATGTTTACTTTGGTACCATAAAGACAGCTATTCTTTACACGTATACAAAGAACGCAGCGTGCCCGCTTGTTTTATCAAAAATGGCGCACTCACTCAACAGTTGAGGAGGAGGAAGAAGAAGAAGAAGAAGAAGAAGAAAACAAGATGCTGGCCCAGGGAGTGGTTTCAAATGAGAGAGAAATATACACATGAAAACATTTTGAAGGAAATGTTACGTGTGGAACCTGATGATTTTGCTAAAGGTCAGTGAAACTTTTAATAACTTGTTTAAGAGTTACTTCATCCACATGTTGCAGAAGAAGACACAACTATGTGAAAATTTATTCCCTTCTTCTTGGTCCTTTAATGACAATTCATCATTCACCACTGTTTTCTTTGCTTGCCCATAAATGTGTATAATGAGGAAAGAAGCAAGCAAAGCATGCTATAATGACTTGTGGATGTCAACAGAGTGAAAGGTACTTAAAACATCAAAGTAACAGAATTGCATGGAGGCATACCTAAAAGGAAGTTAGTTTTTAATGTCCTGTCGACATGGAGGTCATTAGAGACAGAGTACAAGCTCGGAGTGGAAAAAGAATGAGGAAGGAAATCAGTGGTGCTCTTTCAAAGGAATGGAGGTAGGCACATATAGCTCCATACACAACTGAGCCCTTGTTTGATAGCGGTGATGCTGAGCCATGATAGGCACAATAAAAAGATTCACACAATCATAGCTTTCAGCCATTAAGGCCTTTGTCAGCAGTAGATTGTGCCTATCGCGGCTCAGCATCTCCACTATATGGTGAATAGCAACTTTCCTTCTCTCGTATTGTTACATTCCATCCTGGAATTTCCATTGTTTGAGCTCTTGTTTTGTTAGACTGTTAGTGCATCAGTGTCATTGTAGTATATCACTTTGAAATGATACCAATGTAGTGTCATGCCCAATAATAGCAAAAAATGATAAATTCACTAATGAACGCACATCCCAGTAATTGGTAATTCAATAAATGTCATCAACAGTCAGTTATGATTATATTATTCTTTCATCCACCATTCAGCAGATCAAATTTACTGCAATGTTTTGTCAAATACAATCATGAATGTAAATAAGTATCATAAGAAATCTTATGCATACGTATATGAAGGACACATGGGAACAATGATTAAGGTCCATCAAAATTTCAAATTCAGTGTGTAGTGCAATCTTACAGATGAATGGAAGTACTTTAATGTGGCAAGGTTAGTTTCTTGTAAAAGTGATGAAGGTGCTCAAAAATCTCTTCTAAAGTTTTGATGTACTTGAGATGATCCAGGTCCACTCAGTAGTGCAGAAGAAAGATCAAGATCTATTTTCTCCTTACAGATTTTTCTTTTTTTTTTTTTTTTACGTTTCATCTTACAATGCTGCAGCTTCATGCTGTTGGCGTTCTAACAATATTTGCCAGTCACTCACACATTTTAAATCAATTTCCAACTGTTACATTGTTCAGTAATAAAACAAAGACCAATAGAAAAGTGAGCCATATCGTGCATTCAAAGTAGGTGGGAAAAGTAAGTATAGCAGAAACATGTATGTGTTACTGTTATTGAGATTGTACATAAAGTTATTTCTTAAGTGAAGTCATGGCATCAGAATGAAGATGAACATTTCAGTCCACTGCAGAACACAAGTACAGGGTGAAGAAAACTGTTGGGGCATATTTAAGATGTTTTCACAATGTTCCATTTATAGAATGGAATAGATTAACAGAGGAATTCATCAAATGGCTCCCAATGAAACCCAAAACTCATCTGACTAATGTTATCAGTGTACATCCTGTGATGAAAAGAAGACCAAAGAAAAGTCCAGACAAATATGAATATCATGACTTTTCCTATGTCTATAAGGTGCATATTGAGAGAGAGAGGTGAAAACAGAATATTCTGGTATGTCAACCAGCATTCTTAACATCACACATCATTATCAACAGATGTCTTATTACTATTAAAAAAGCACTAGCTACTATAGAGAAAACACATGAAGAGACCAGAGGAAAAGGTATCACTTGACCAAACCACCTTAAAGGAGAAACTGTACCTAAAGTGCATCAGCAAACAGGGTGAAGAAAACTGTTGGGGCATATTTAAGATGTTTTCACAATGTTCCATTTATAGAATGGAATAGATTAACAGAGGAATTCATCAAATGGCTCCCAATGAAACCCAAAACTCATCTGACTAATGTTATCAGTGTACATCCTGTGATGAAAAGAAGACCAAAGAAAAGTCCAGACAAATATGAATATCATGACTTTTCCTATGTCTATAAGGTGCATATTGAGAGAGAGAGGTGAAAACAGAATATTCTGGTATGTCAACCAGCATTCTTAACATCACACATCATTATCAACAGATGTCTTATTACTATTAAAAAAGCACTAGCTACTATAGAGAAAACACATGAAGAGACCAGAGGAAAAGGTATCACTTGACCAAACCACCTTAAAGGAGAAACTGTACCTAAAGTGCATCAGCAAACACTGTCACTGAGAGTCCACAAATCACATTATAGAATTCATGATAACAAATGGTCACATTTACCAGAATAACTTAGTATTCAGAAGTTACACCTTTTATGTTCAATGAAAAATCTTCTAAACCATGTGCCATACATACAATATCAACTGATTTTCATTATAAACTGCAATATAAGTTTTGGAAACCTCAGAATTGACTCACGTTCAACATGTGACAAATTTATAGCTGACTGAACTAAACTTGATTTAAAGATAAATGACAAGAAACATGCAAGTCAGATACAAATGCTGAATAAGCAGAAATGACATCTAACGACTTAAAATTAATTATATAAGAGGAAAGCAGAAACGTTTTATGAAATTAAATATTCTAAAAGTTTGAAAAACGTCCAGAAAACATGTGGTTAAGAAAGCAATCTGTATGGATTACCAGAAGGATCTTCCACTTCCTAGTATTTCAACCACTGAAGCATGCTACCATTCACAGCTATCATTAAATTCATCCAATTTGTGTTTCCTTTATTCTGGGAAAGCTATTTATACATACAGGGTGTTTAAAAAATGACCGGTATATTTGAAACGGCAATAAAAACTAAACAAGCAGCGATAGAAATACACCGTTTGTTGCAATATGCTTGGGACAACAGTACATTTTCAGGCAGACAAACTTTCGAAATTACAGTGGTTACAATTTTCAACAACAGATGGCGCTGCGGTCTGGGAATTCTATAGTACGATATTTTCCACATATCCACCATGCGTAGCAATAATATGGCGTAGTCTCTGAATAAAATTACCCGAAACCTTTGACAACATGTCTGGCGGAATGGCTTCACATGCAGATGAGATGTACTGCTTCAGCTGTTCAATTGTTTCTGGATTCTGGCAGTACACCTGGTCTTTCAAGTGTCCCCACAGAAAGAAGTCACAGGGGTTCATGTCTGGCGAATAGGGAGGCCAATCCACACCGCCTCCTGTACGTTTCGGATAGCCCAAAGCAATCACACGATCATCGAAATATTCATTCAGGAAATTAAAGACGTTGGCCGTGCGATGTGGCCGGCCACCATCTTGCATAAACCACGACATGTTCGCAGTGTCGTCTAAGGCAGTTTGTACCGCCACAAATTCACGAAGGGTGTCCAGATAGCGTGATGCAGTAATCGTTTTGGATCTGAAAAATGGGCCAATGTTTCCTTTGGAAGAAATGGCGGCCCAGACCAGTACTTTTTGAGGATGCAGGGACGATGGGACTGCAACATGGGGCTTTTCGGTTCCCCATATGCGCCAGTTCTGTTTATTGACGAAGCCGTCCAGGTAAAAGTAAGCTTCGTCAGTAAACCAAATGCTGCCCACATGCATATCGCCGTCATCAATCCTGTGCACTATATCGTTAGCGAATGTCTCTCGTGCAGCAATGGTAGCAGCGCTGAGGGGTTGCCGCATTTGAATTTTGTATGGATAGAGGTGTAAACTCTGGCGCATGAGACGATACATGGATGTTGGCGTCATTTGGACCGCAGCCGCAACACGGTGAACGGAAACCCGAGGCCGCTGTTGGATCACCTGCTGCACTAGCTGCGCATTGCCCTCTGTGGTTGCCGTACGTGGTCGCCCTACCTTTCAAGCACGTTCATCCGTCACGTTCCCAGTCCGTTGAAATTTTTCAAACAGATCCTTTATTGTATCGCTTTTTGGTCCTTTGGTTACATTAAACCTCCGTTGAAAACTTTGTCTTGTTGTAACAACACTGTGTTCTAGGCGGTGGAATTCCAACACCAGAAAAATCTTCTGTTCTAAGGAATAAACCATGTTGTCTACAGCACACTTGCACATTGTGAACAGCACACGCTTACAGCAGAAAGACGACGTACAGAATGGCGCACCCACAGACTGCGTTGTCTTCTATATCTTTCACATCACTTGCAGCGCCATCTGTTGTTGAAAATTGTAACTACTGTAATTTCGAAAGTTTGTCCGCCTGAAAATGTACTGTTGTCCCAAGCATATTGCAACAAACGGTGTATTTCTATCGCTGCTCGTTTAGTTTTTATTGCCGTTTCAAATATACCGGTCATTTTTGAAACACCCTGTATATGACAAAACATTTTCCAACAAAGGATGATCAAACCCACACATGAGGCCAGCTAGCATTATTGATCAAACAATTTTCATGACTTAAAACAATCAAAACTTCTGAAGATAATGTTTTGGGATAACTAAGATGGCGGACATTGCTTTGAGTTTTTGATGTCATGACAACTCCCTTATTTTGACCTCCATGAATTAAACATCTGTGAGATTAAATTTTTATGGGATTAAACTCCCAGACTGCCAAAACCTCAAATGCACACACCTACTTTTTATCAGTGGAATGAAAAATGTGGGCAACACAAAATTTTTAAAATCTCCCACACAAAATATTAGCTAGTCATTATGCATCCAGTCACTACCAATGTCATGAAATATTCTATGCAGTCAAAATTAAAAGCAGACTGACTGACAAAACAGGCTAAGTGCAGAGGTCAAACAATCCATAAAGTTTAAAAATATGATTACTTTCCAGTTGATGTAACTGTGCAGAACTAAAAAATATTTTGAAATGCGACTACAGTTTTAACTCTTATATAGCTAGAGAGGAGTTCAATTTACAATGGAACACAGAAAGTAAAAATGTGCAAAATACGAGTTCACTACAAGATTAAACTGTGTAACCACCAGCCTTCTCACGTAATACATTTATGAGCCAAAACCTTATGACCATCTCCTTAATAGCTTGTTTGTCTATATTTGGAATGAAATACATCACTGATTCTGCGTATCACATATCTGACAGTTTGTTGGTAGATTTGTGGAAGTTTGTGGCATTAGATGTCTATGCACTCATCATGTAATTCATGTAAATAACAGGCCACTGATCTGCGTATGTGGTGATGGCACCCGAAAGTGACCCAGATGGGTTTCATAGGATTTACAGCAGGTGAATTTGGTTTGCCAAGACACCAACGTGAGCTCACTATAATGCTCATCAAACGATTGCAACATGGTTCCAACTCCAAGCCATGGACAATTATACTGCTGGAGGATGACATCACCATCGGGGAAGGCATCAAGCATGAAGGGATGCAGGTGATTTGCAGCTGTCAGTGTGTCTTGTGTCTTTGAATACTAGCACAGGTTCCAAGGAAGCACAGGAGAATGTCACCCATAGCTTAATACTGCTCCCATCAGCCTGTGTCCATGACACACTGCACAATTCAAGCTGCCGTTCACCTCAGTGATGGTGGTTGTGGAGATAACCAGCGAACTAGTGTAGCAAAAATTTGATTCACCCAAAGAGCCAACATGTTTCCATTGATTGACAGTCAAATTCCAATGGCATCCTGCCCACTGAAATCATAACTGATGATCCCGTTGGGTCAACATGTAGAAATGAAAAGGTCGTCTGCTGTGGAGTTCCATTTTCAACAATGTACGATGAACGGTGTGCTCTGAAACACTTGTCTGTGCACCAGAATTGTGCTCTTTCAGCAGAGATGCCACAGATCACTATCTGTCCTACTTTACAAAGAAGACAAGACTCTGAAGCCCATGTTCTGTGAAGTGTCATGGACATGCAACTGTTTAGTGCATAGTGGTTTTTTCAATGTCCTCCTATCTCTTTACATTGATTTTCACAACCGCAGCACATGAACATTTGACCAGCTTCGTCATTTTTTAGATACTCCTTCAAAGTAACTTATCTCAATGGATGTCCCCATTTGCAGCCCATATGTTTGCTAGGGTGACCCCTGTCAGTGACTGTTCCACTTACATACTTTTGTAACCACTCACTTGCCCGCAGTGTCACCAGGCAGCATCCAATGTCGCGATGGGCAGTGGTCGTAACGTTTTGGCTGATTGGTGAATACTAACAGCCAAAAAAATGACTTGTACAGCTTTTTTTTTATTGAAAACATCTTTTTCAAAATCTTTTGCCAAAAGGAAATTATTGTATAACAGAGGCAAAATCAAACTTTTGTTCTCAGTGCAGCAGAGTACACTATGTTTCCCAATGTAGGTGGCTGCACTGTTCACTCTGCCAACATGCCTCTAAGGACCATTCCAAGCTCGGACTGCACGAGCATTTTCACTTTACTATAAGAAGGATCATCAGCCTGGAAAGTTGTGACCAAACTAGTCTGCCTCGCAATGGTCACCCATAGTCAACCCTCTCTGCTGACAACCACTATCTACAAATTCTTATACCTATCCCAAGCAGAAACCAAAAGAATTGTTGGTCGTCTTTTTTAAGGCAATTGGGAAGGACATTTTGACACAGACAATACATAACCATTTTTACATGACCAATTTCACCTTTATACATCTGTTATGAACAGCAGTACAAACCCCAATTGGAACATAATAGATACGGCATCAAAAAACTGCCGAAAAAACTGAGAATGAAACAAATGTTATACTAGCTGGAGATCTTAAATGTCAATCTGATAAGCAGAACACCAAGGTACACTTACTGATAGAAGAACTATCAAGGTAATGTATCATACTATTAAATAAATATATAACTCTTAACAGAAACAGTGCAATCAACTTAGTATTTTATAAATGACGAAACTTAAAGTTAAAAAAAAAAAAAAAAAAACACGGCAGCAGCAGCACCCATAAGGCATTGTTTCCCAATAATCACGAGCTTCCACACTGATGCACCATAATTGAGAAAAGAAGCAACTGGACCAAATATCTACTCCTGAAAAATACAGCAAGAAAGAATAAAGCAAAACAAAGCTAACATCAAAAGAGCAAGAGCACTAATAGAGGGAGGCAAACTTGAAGAAACCCTGAAAATATCCATGGCATCAAAATCAAAAGAAGATGACAAATGCAAAAATGGTTTAAATTAGAATACTACTGAGAAATAAAAGAAACTCAACATCCACACCTACATCAACATACATACTCCACAAGCTACCATATGGTGCCTGGCAGAGGGTACATAGTAACCACTGATAGTCATTTCCATTCCTGTTCCATTTGCAAACAGTGTGCACAAAAAATGGCCATCTCTATGCCCCCAGTGAGCCCTATTTTCTTTTATATGCATGGTCCTTACACAAAATGTCCATACAGGAGCCATATGACAGTCAAACAATGGTATGTTCATACTGTACTCCTGTGTGAATTATTTCTTAAAAGCAATCTTAACACTTTGGTTTTCCTTTTGCAGTCTTTGTTTGCCACACCACACTGGTCAATAAGTAACTGGATAGAAGCCTTCAACTTGTTTAGCTATTTTAAGTAGAACTACAATTTTCTTGGGTTCTTGGTAAGAACTTTTGTTAAGGTACGACTGGTATGAGTAGTTCTATGCTTTGCACATCAATCTTTTTACAGATACAAGAATTTCTGCTAACTTTTGCCTGTCATTTGCACATTCATTTTCGAACTGAGAGTGTGAGTGTCTCTGCTTCCTCAGCAGTTTCTGAATATTGTTATTTAACTATGGTGGGTCTTTTCTAACCTCAGTCTACTTACTCAGCACATACTTCTCCTGGTTATGATTTACAATCAGTTTAAACATTGCCAGTAATTCCATTATTCTGAAACTAAATGATGTCTATTCATTTTCTAAGTGGGACCGTAACAACTGCTTATCTGTTATTTCTAGCAAATATATTCTCCTAGCCTTCTTGATGGATTTACTAACTTTAGTAAGCATTGTCACTATGATGGCATAATGATCATTAATCTGTGTCCCTATAGTGATACCACTGATAAGGTCAGGTGTGTCTGAAGCAACAAGGTCTAAAATATTTCCACTGTGTGTGGGCCATTGAACTAGCAGCTTAAGACATTTTTTGGAAAACTAGTTCAAAATTACTTCACAAGACTGCCTGTCCATCCATTGCAATGAATCAATAGATGTCCCAGTCTATACTCAGCACGTTAAAGTTACCTCGAAATAATATTGCATGATCTGGGCATTTTCTCACTACTGAGCAATATTGTCATGGCAAAATCAGGGGGCCAGTAGAACATCCAGTAACTGACTTGTATTCTCCTAGACTTGTGAGATGCATTCAGGTAGCTTCAAGACGGGCTCGGTTTTGATCTCAATAGGCAAAGTACTTCTTTTGACTGCAATGAACACCCTCACTCCTATGGTGTCTAAACTGTCTTCGATATACGTTCCAAACCTTGCTAAATATTTCAGAGATTTTTACTTCAGGTTTCAGCCAGCTCTCAGTTTGCGAATAATTTCAGTGTGACAACTTTCCTGGAGGGTAGGACATTTAGGAGCTTTGTTATGAATACTTCAACAATTTACTATTGAAATTTTGACAGTCTAAGCATTTACACTTTGTACATTGTCGATTTTGCTTTTTGCATACTGACTGGTGGACATCAAACCATAACCTAGCCTAAAAAGAACCTCACGTGCACCCCAGAAGCACTCTGCTACTCGAGTAATTGCTTCCTTTGTGTAGTGAACCCCTGACTTGCCATGGGGAGTCCCACAACTCTCCACCCTGTAACAAAATACAGAAATCTCTATTCAAGGCAGTCACAGTACTGACAGAGCCTTTCATTGAGACCTTTCACTCCGTTCCAGACGAAAGCGCCCTCATCAATTCTGGGAACTACACTGCTAATTGTGAGCTCTGGTTGCAACCCACATATGAGAACATCAGTCATTACTTTCACCAGCTACCTGTATGAACTGAGGATGACCTTTTAACCCAAGCGACAGACATCATCTGTGCTGACATGAGCCACAACTTGCAGATGGCTGCACCCAACATGCTCGATATCCACAAGCAGGGCCGCCTCCGCATCTCAGATGAGGGCACCTGGCAGACATACTAAATGCATATTACACTTCTTTCTGGCCCTGGATGGTATTTCCCTAAGGGGCTCCATGACACACCTAACATTGGAACTATCAGGAATTAGCAAACCGTGACCCCCCCCCCCCCTCCTCTCCCAAAATGTCTGCTCAGACCCTGCTAAATGGGTGGCCACCTGTCCACCCACAGGGTGAATGGGTGAGGCCAGATGGGTAGCCTCACACTGGCACTCCGCCTGGAGCAACACAAACATGTTACCATCTGCCACTCACCCCTACGGTGATGGTGGATCCATTGCATCAGGTATACTGCAAGATGCCTCAGCAGAGCCTGTGGACGGAATAAGCAACACCTGAGGTGTCCCATACAATGTGCCTGACACTCCACCACTACTACACCCTGAAGCAGCAGCCTAAAGACAGCTGACCATTGCCAAAAGCTTCTTCTGCTGTTCACGAATCGCAGCCAGCTTGTAGTGTAACATGTTGTAGATCAAGTCCTGTTCCACTACATGAAAAACTGTTACATATTTAAGTAAAGTAGGGGATCAAATATCAACACACCTATTGTGTGCACCGTGTCTGTTCCTACAGATAGGATATATGAGGATGCAGCTGCAGTGCATGGAAGCCAGGAGAATGCTAACTACTTGCTGGGCATCTCGTATGCTCAGACCCAGAAGACGCACACAGAAAAAATGGGGTTATGGAATCTCTTAGGGAAAAAATAAATGATGTTTTTTGATTATAATTAATAAAGCTTTGTAATACTGTCAGATCGGTGCCACTCCAGTTTGAGTTCTCATAGAAAAGAATGTATTAGCATCATGTTAATGGACTGAACTGTAACTGCAGTTATTGTAATGTCGGAAAGCTTTAGCAGTTTCCTGCAGCAGACAAGAAGCTTCGGCGAAGACTACATGAGTATGGCACAGCAAAGTTGGTCCACAAAATTCTACACAGTGAACGGGATTACATACATGCCAGATTCATAAAAAAAAAGAGGTACACCTTTAACAGAATATTGTTATGCTTGGTACAAGACACAAGTCAAATAGTACCATGCAATACCAAACTGAACTGAACCCACCGACATGACCAAAACCCAAATGCATATTTCCCCCCCTTATGGCAATAGTGTTCTTTGAAAAAATTGCAAAAGAAGTGCATTAACAACTTAGAATTTGCACAAATAAAGAAAGAGCATGTATACCAAGAAGACAGAGTTGCTATGTGCAACAAGAAAACAAAATACAGAGCTATGCAGTTAGTTGCAAATTTAAATTGAAAATTGCTTCCAGTATCAGTGATATTACAGTATCATTTGATACAAAAAATGTATAAATCCTGTTCATATTACTGACTAATAACAATTTTGACAGAGATCTTATCTGAACAACACTGAAATCATTGATCTGGCAGCACGCTACAGATACATCTCAACACAACAACCTGGGGCAATCTTAAACTGCTGATGGAAATTAGCCGTATAATTGCAATCTACTAGCACCAATGGCACACTGCCATCAGCTGGCACAAGCAGTCACCATTCGGCAAGATATCACATGCAGTGAGCAGTAAATTTTGTCATACTGTGTGTGTGTGTGTGTGTGTGTGTGTGTGTGTGTGTGTGTGTGTGTGTGTCCTTCATCTACAAGAAAGAAAAAAACCTGTATGCAAAGACATTTATGATAAATATGTAGCATAATTACAATATATACATTGTACATTTAGTTCTGACTTTATGCCTATTGTGACACAAAGCATGGCTTTGGAAACAGAAATGAGTGAAATAATGAAGTTACCAATCCAACAACTAGCTGATAATAATAAACGGTTAATGGAAAGCATTAATAAAAAATTAGTAGAAACTAGTATTCATGTAACAGTAGATTTAAATGATAAACTGAAAGAAAATAATTACAATAACAAAAAGTTGCTTGCCACTTTCAAAATTAAATTCGAGAGTTTGAGCAGAAATTTCAAACATTATCTCTGACCTTACACAGCTCTGAGGAACACATTAAAACCTTAACAGACAAACTGGATACTATAAATATGGCAATGGAAGATACTGTAAATATTAATTTAATGCAAAACTGGTTATCATACAAGAAAGTATTACTAGTAAGGTAAATGAAGCAATTGAAGAGGACCTCCCTTTTCAAATAACAGAGCAGGCAACAAGTTAACAGATACTGACTCAAAGATTAACAGTCTCACAGAAAAATTACCTGATAAAGTACATCAAGTAGCTTTAGCAATATTTTCATAATGGTAGAGATAAGTTCCACAAATTACAACTCAAAATTTCCAATATGAATATATGGGTAGACTCTTTATAGCATAACAAGCTCTTAAATAATGAAGAAAGACTTAACTCTTTAGAAACCAAATTTCAAAATTTTGTGAATAATACCACAAGTTTACAGAATAGCTCCACCACCTTGGAGGGTAATACTACGCTCTGCCAAGAATAATAATAAAACTTTGGACTGCAATTACAGACACTCAAAATAGCTTGCAAAACACACAAATTTGAAACGTTGCAGGGTTACCTGTGGATCTGGTAGAAGATTTACAATTGGGCGGCGGCTTAAATTTGGCAAAA
Organism: Schistocerca nitens; assembly: GCF_023898315.1. Lineage (NCBI taxonomy): Eukaryota > Metazoa > Arthropoda > Insecta > Orthoptera > Acrididae > Schistocerca > Schistocerca nitens. The sequence continues at coordinate 79,802,672 of NC_064621.1, read as the reverse complement.
CAGTTCGCTGATTCTAAGTAGGAAGTTCACCCAATCTAATTCTTAAGAGTATTTAAGTGAGGTGATCACTAGAAAATAGATTTCACATTAGGATATTTATCCAAGAGATGCAGCAGAATGGGGTAATGCTTATTCTGAAGATTTTAAAACATGGGAGGATTTCCAGGAGAACTTTAAGAGGACATGTCTTCTTCACAGCAAGTACCAAATCTGCCTTTTCCTACATTGTTGATATTCCTACCTCAAGTATTGCTAGGTTTAGATTAGTTACTGAAATATCTTTTAATACTTGACTTTTCGAACAGAACTTTAAGATGTAGTAGTCTGGATAACTACAAGGCAGAAGTACCTTTTAAGCCAAGTTCACCTGTAATACAGAAATTTTTAATTCAAATAAAATGTGCACACTAACTAGTGCTAACATATTAGTGGAACAGAGTACTGAAGAAGTTCAGGATCAATCCAGAAAAGATATTCAGATGAAAGCATTCCAGTCAAATTTATTGACTGGTACACACAAACAAGAGCTGCATGACATTTTAAGTGGATATAGCAATGTGTTCTCAGACAAACCATGTGGAATTAGCAGTTGTGTTTTCAGTTTTAAAATGAAAAAGATAGAACCTTTCTTTTGTAAACTGTATCCAGTACTAATTAGTCTCAAGAATGCTGTCCAGGAGGAGAAAATAAAATGACAGAGCACATATAAACAAGCATAGTATTCATGCATATAATAATCCACTGTTGTTGTGGATCACATCAAACTACTCCTGTAACAGTTTAGGCACTTAGTACTTCACTTCTTTTCTACTTTAACACACTTTTCATTTACCTGAACTTTTGACCAAGCCTCGTTCAATGTATCTCAAGTAATTCAAGAAATCGCAGACAGCTATGATCTGAAACAGAATTGTAACAAATGTCACTTTATAAGAAAGTTAAATTTAGGAGAATATATTGCCACATGTAGAACTGTCACCTTACCCTGTTCCTGCAGATCTGGGAGATATAATGCCATTGCTCCTGGTCACCTAGTTTCATTCTGTAATGACACTGCCTCGGAGTTTCAAGTAGGGCACATTTTCTAAAACCAGAAAACACTGTATCACATTCTCTAGAAATTTTACAGTTACTGGAAGGTAAAGATTGATCACTACCACAGTTACAATCAAGGTTGCATTCCACCAGCTGAATGCAGTTATGTGTTAGCACAAATCAGAACACTCAGCAAAAATTACACATGGTTTATTGTCAATATAATGTAACTGGATAAATAAAAAGTCTACTCACCAAGTGGTGGCAGAACAGATATATGAAAAGAGGTCATAATTAGGTGAGCTTTTTCAGCCAGTGGCTCCTTCTTTTGGCAGAAAGGTTGAAGGAAGATAGGTGAAGGAAAAGTACTGGAGAGGTCCAAAAAAGGAGTAGATTTTGGAAAAGTCACCCGGAACTGAAGGTTGGAGAAGACTTATCAGACGGGATCAGAAGGAAAGATAGATTGTTAAGGACCACACCAGATGAGACTTGAAAACCTAAGAACTTACAGACAGGAGACAGGGTAATATGCAAGACAGGGATTATTGCTAAAACATTCTGTAGGGCCTAATAAGAGTGAGAATCTAAGTGCACTGTACATAACAGAGGTGGGAAGTGGATGCCAAAAAATAGACAGATATGAAAATGAAAGGATAGAAAACTAAATTGGAGTGAAGAAATGAGCAGTTACTGTGAAAAAGTGCTTGGATGGAAGAAATTAACATAAATTAGTGAGAACCAAGGACATGTCATAGCACTAGTTCCCACCTGCGGAATTCTGAGAAACTTGTGTCTGGGAGAAGAATCCAGATGGCATGTGTGGTAAAACAGGCACTGAGGTCAGGGCTGTCATATTGTAGAGCATGCTGTGCAACAGGATATTATGTGTTGCCTGGATATACCCTCTGCTATGCCCATTCATCCTGATTGATAATTTGGTGGTAGTCATTTCGATGTAAAAGGCCAAACAGTGTCTACTTAACAGGTGCTATATGATGTTTTGTTCCACAGGTGGCTATCCCTTTGATAGTATATGTTTTGCCAGTTACAGGGCTGGTGTAGGTGGTGGTAGGAGGGTGCATAGAGCAAGTCTTGCAGCAGGGATGGTCTCAAGGGTAGGAGCCATAGTGTATGGATGTGACTGTAGGAGGAGCATAAGGTCTGACAAAAATATTGCGGAGACTGGGAGGATGATAAAAAGCTATTCTAGGTGTGGTTCCAGGTGACTTTTCCAAAATTTACCCCTTTTCCTAGACCTTTCCAGTCCTTTTGCTTCACCCCTCCTCTTTCCCCTTCAATCCTTTTGCCAGAACAAGGAGTCACTGGCTCCAAATGCTTGACTAATTATAACCTCCTTTTATGTGTGTGTTCTGCCACTGCTTGGTGAGTGGATATTTTATCTATCCAATTACACTATATTGTCAACAACTGATTGCTTTTGTTGTTATATTAGCACATGGTTTATTGTGGATTTTGTGATGCAATTTGTGTTGGACATCACAACAGATGTTCGTATGGATGTTGACAAGTCATTAGTAACAATGCTTGCCGGTTCCAAAATGATGTGTATATGATCTTCAACACTGCAATCATGAGTGCCTCTCCTCCATAACCAGAATTTGGCTGTAAGGGTTGAGTGTCACACCAATCTCTAATCCCCATGGTCAATGTGGTTAAAGATCTTAAAACCTTCATCATAGTACTCAGTCAAGTAGTCCAATACTGCAGTCTACATTTCGCTTAATTTTCTTCGAGAGTTATCAGCACAAAATGATTCCCGTTTTTTATGCTTTAAGTAGAATTAATTACATGGTCCCTATAAACTGGTATGTAAGTGTTGTCATCATGAAGCACACATTACATACAATTGCAACTTAAGCTCCCGAAACATATCTGTCATAGTGAGCAATCAAAACTGAAAGTCCAAATCTTATACTTAATACCATAAATTATATATCGTTACTCTAAAACTTAGCATTCACTCATGCTTACTATGGCTTTGATCACCAAGGTTGGGCTGGACACAAAACACAAGTAACCTGAAGGCAATCTGACTTCTAGCATTTCAGAACCAAGGAGTTAAACACCCACGAAAACATTGCCACACTTTTGGCAATTTAATAAAGTTGCTGAAGTGGTAATCAATTGAAAGGCTTGTGCTGGGCAATGGACCACATGAAAAGTAGGTAAGTAATAAATACAATATTATCTCTCAGATATACCATTTAGTGGCATCTTTTATAAAATGGCAACAATGTTGCCAACATTCAAAAAAGGAACTAACTCTTTAAAGTAAGTACTATAAAATACAAATAAAGAAATATAGTCAGTAAAAGAGACATGGAAAATAGTTTATGTTTCTTGTCACCCACACTTCAGTTGTGTTGATTCTTTCCACAGTTTGAATTCTTTTAGTCCTGTATCAATAGCTATAACATTAAGATGAAAAATAATTTAAACTGCAGTAGTTTAAAAGAAAAATGCCTTTTGTAAGCTGCACATTATGTTTTTTTTATTTAACTTGCACACCCAAAAATGTTTTGCCTTATTTACAGGAAGCAACTTCAGTGGGTGTCATGAAATATTATATGATTTTTTCATTTGCACATATAGGTTATAGGTTTAGAACAGTTCATTGAAGTTTTTATAATGAAATGCATAGGTACTTAGAGATTAGCTTGTAAACCAAACATTATTTGTAAACAAAACAATAACCTATATTTGCAATCGAAAAAGTTGTAATATTTCAGGATACCCATTGGAGGTATGTCATAAGCAAGACATAACACATCTGGATACACATGTTAAATAAAAAGCTTAGTATGTAGCATTCAAAAGGCATTTTTTTTAAACTACTGCAATTCATATATAGCTGTTGTGAAAATGGCCATCACAAGAGACTCGTTAAAATATTTTAGGCTTTTTATAACCTCATTAAAGAACAGGAGAACACTGCATATCTTGATGGCAAAATTTTATTCAATGAGTAGAACCAGTGAATGAAAATTCTACAGTTTTTGCAGTAATTCATTCGTTCTTATAGCTGAGCATGTAGCACAATATATGTGCATAGCTTTTTAGAGCTATTGAGTAATAACAGTGTTACAACTTTAGTAATCTTATGGAGTTAATGTGTGTCTTTTGTAGCAGAATATGATATCCATTCTATGACAGAATATATTAGCATTACCATTCAACAGTAGGGAGGGTTTTGCAATACTGGAGTATTATCATGTGCTTCTGCATGCATAGTAATTCCACAGCCAAAAGCTAACATAATAAGAATAATTAAATGATATTCTTTATTATTAGTCTGTAGGGAAAGGAAGCCAAAAATGTATGAAGTGGAATGGCTGTAATAAATACCAATAAGACTGCAGCAGCAGACTTAACCATGTTAATAAAGATATGGATAAAGAATTGCTGTACCTGCTGTAAACTGTTGTAGAGGGGGGGGGGGGGGTGCAATGACTGGGTACAACAGATGAAGACAGATTTAGAGGGAAAGGAACAAAGTGTGAACAGTCTGAGACTGATCTGCAGAATGCAATGACAACCCAAGAAACTATGATCAGAGGGGACTGCCATTGCGTAGAGTAATGCAATAGAGTAAAGAGGTAATGGCACACACTGATTAAAACATACGTCTAACACAATTAAAAATCCAAAGCAATAATATTTTGACAGGGTGCAAAAGACACAGTCAGTATCAAAGAGGTCTCACTGACAGAACAAGAGGTTAAGAAGACAAAATTATTACTAAACACAATGTATATGAGTTGAATGGCTGCACCACAGCAATACATAAATATCAAAAGGAGAAGGAAGAACTGAAGGTCACAGCGAAAGACTCAAAGATTACACCAAGTACAGCATAGTGTACAGGAGTGGCAACAGATGAGCTGTAATATTTTAAAAGTGATGATAAAGATAAAAATTTCACAATTCTACAAATGGCAGTTTTTCTTAGTACGTGTGATTATAAATGATCAACAAGATACAATGAATAAACTTCATGGATATGTTAATTTTTTAAATATATAGTCATTTTCAGAAGTTGGAAAAGACTGTTGCTACATATGTTTCTTCGTGACCTAAGTGTGTTAGGTGTGGTCATCTCTAAGCATCTCCTTTTTTTTGTCTATACCCGTCACTCCCGTTGCACACGAGCTGCATACAATAATTAGGGTTCACAGTTAACTGCAGAGTAACATAACATTTGATTGGTCATACTTTAGAAATATATAGATTGATTGAGAGAATTTTCTGACAAAACAGCTTGCACTACAACAGGATCTATGGATGACTATAGTTAGATATCGAGTGGTATGCAGTTCCATGCAGTACTGTTATTACTGATTGGTTTGTTATGCAATTTATTACTGATTGGTTTGTTATGCAATTTATCACTGCTGTACTTACTTAGGAAATATGGTTTTACTTTTGTCACTGACTGCTTCAATAAAAATATTTCCTTCTTCAACAGCATCCCGTACTTTGGCAGCCAGTTCTCCATTTGGAAAATCAAGACACAGATTTATGTCTTCATTATATATCCTTGCAATGAATGGATCTGATTTGTCCAGCTTGGGGTTCTGTTTCCATGCGACAAATTCTTTGTGAATATTTGGATCAACCTGCAATATTGTTAAATTAAATTATCACTTGAAGAAAACATGGAAAGGGAGATTAAATTATTCATTCTAATTGCTGCGTTGACAATAATAACAAAATTGTTTCAGTCATTAATGTACATCAACAGATATTGGTTGGTTGGTTGATTGATTTGAGGGAGGGGACAAACAGTGAGGTCATCAGTCCCATTGGATTATGGAACAATAGGGAAGGAAGTTGGAGATGCCCTTTCAAAGGAACCATTCCAGCATTTGCCAGAAGTGGTTTAGGGAAATCATGGAAGACCTAAATCAGGATGGCTGGACGCAGGACGTCATCCTCCCAAATGCGAGTACAGTGTGCTAATCACTGCACCACCTCGCTCGATCAACAAATGTTATTTATATTATATCACAGTCAATGAAAAGTTATGACAATGTATGAAAATGATATTTCAATTAAACTCTGTTAATATTCCTCTTTTTTTCCAGGCCTTAACCCATATCTTCATGGGGTTGGCAAGTTAATATTGATTTGGCAATGTTAGTGGTAGAAGGTGGCTGGATTCCCTTCCTGTCACCACAAATCCCCCCTCCCCCCCTTTGATGAAGATTATGCACCCTATCTGTTTGCATCTAGTGCTACCCACATGAAAGTGTTACAGTGCATGAAATGTCTGCAAAATGGGAATCTGGGGTGGGACATAAGTACCATCACAGTATTCACTTACTCCGATACTGGAAACCACACAAAAACCACACCCAGACAGGCCAGGACACCAGCCCTCACTGTTAGTCTGCCACATGGAATCAATCTGGGGACAGCATGCCTTCCTGAGTCTCGGAAGTGGGAAAATAATGTGCGGCTGTCTGGGCGGGTAATTAAGCTCTGTTAATATTCCATGGAATAAGGGTAGACACACTTCATGTTATGAAGTGAGTACTACAAGATAACTGAATGGATGATTGTGACCAGGTGGCAAATGTGGGGAAGTTTGAAGCTGACGACAATATGTGAATCAATTTACTCACAAATCTTTCATACATTCAAAATATTATAGATAAAAAGATGATTACGGGTTACACAGCGAAAGATAAAATAGAGGGTGTCCCAGAAATATTGCAGCAAACTTTGAGGGGTTGTAGGGAGTGCCTTGGTGACCAATTCAACGATAGGGACCTGTGTCGAGAACTGTCATCCTATGATGCCATAGAGTGTTAAAGTTATAGGCGCTGACGACTGCAACTATGCCACCCCTTTGGCAGTATATGTGATTTTATACACTGGTGGACCATGAGTGGAACATCTCACAATGTTACTTGTTACTGAGTGATCACAACTGACTGCCACGATCACCAGTGGATAAGATGGAGTTAGCTGCTGTGTAGACAGACTTTGTCTACTGTGAGTGAAATGCTCCATTGCCTCTGTGGAGAACAGTTTTGAACACAGGTTTCTATCTGCAGTTTATTTTTCTCCTGTTTACAAAAAAATATTGAAGATTTTAGAAGGTTCCAGGAGAAAAATAAATTGTGTATGGAAAATCGTGTCTGAAACCATCATCCACCGAGGTACTTACAGGAGATGAGGCCTTTCTACCCAGTAGCTTGCTCCATCTTTTCCAGTGAGATTTGTGGCAATTAGTGATGATCAATGAATAACAAACAACATTTTGAAATAATATAAATGAATAGATAAAAAAATCTTCTCACAACTGGCAGCAGGAGAACACACAGACAAAAAGGTTCAACTTTTACAAGCTTTCAGAGCCAAAGGCTCCTCTTTCTGACAGAAGAGTTCAAGGGGAAGGGAGAGGGGTGAAGGAAAAGGACTGGAGAGGTTTAGGGAAAGGGATACAGTTCAGAAAAGTCACCCAGAACCCTGGGTCAGGAAGGACTTACCAAATGGAATGAGATGGAGTGACTAATTGTCGGGGACTGCACAGGACGGGATTTGAAAACCTGAGAGCTTAAAGGTAGAAGACAGGTTAATATGCTAGACAGAGATTACTACTAAAACATCGTGCATGAGTTAATAGGCGTGAGACATTCCGCCTATGGTCTTTCAGTGTACAAAGCCATGTTTACTGCCAGAAGGGTGGCCTAGTGGCAGGCACCAATGCCTATAACTTAGATGCTCTGTAACATCATTGTGTGGTGTTTCTGAACACAGGTTCCCATCCTTGACACATTCCTCAAAACACCCTCTACAATCCCTTACAGTTTGTCACAACATTTCTGGGACACCTTGTTTAGCTGCCCTAAATAGGAATTTCATACTGTACTTTTGACATAAAGATATTTTTAACTACCATTTTATCTTTTGAGATGTGAATGAAAACTTGTATTAAACATCCTGCTCACAACATGTCATAATTATTTCATCAAATTTCCTCTTTTACTTACTTCCCATCCATCTTTGTTGTCACTTGGTTCGGGGGGTATCACTTGTTGTTCTTTTACTGGAGACTCTGGTGGAGAATTTTCTCTGCCATATTTCAAATTATAATGTGATGGAGATCTCCTATGTTTTTTGTTGAACAACCCAACACCTGTTATGAAATGGGCAATAGTCCATAAATAAGATCAACAGAGTGTTTACATTATTTTCCATTATGTACTGACATATTTTTCTAAAAAATTTCATAAAACTAAGAATGTTAACCCTGTGGAGCAATTGTCCACTGCAGGGGACACCTGTTAATGTTGCTTCTTTGGTGTTTTTAATCAGTCATGAGGCTGCAAATGCACTAGGGAATATCCACTGCATGGACTGCATGCATTTTTAATCAGTCAAGAGGCTGCAAATGCATGCAGTCCATGCAGTGGATATTCCCTAGTGCATTTGCAGCCTCATGACTGATTAAAAACACCAAAGAAGCGACATTAATAGCTGTCTGTTGCAGTGACAACTGCACCACAGGGTTAATTATTTAGAAGCTATCACTGATGATATATTTAGTTTCTAGTAGTTAAAGGAGTTACTTTACTTTTAACAGACATGAACGTATCATTAAGAAGTATTTTTTCCCCCATCACTTACCTGTTGGGGTAGCATCATCCTTACTCCTGCTTGCTCTATTGTCTATTTGTGGATGAAGGTGAGGGTTGGGCCTGCTAGGTGTGGAGGTGAGGACCAAAGTTTTCAAAGCTGCTACTTCAGCCATCAAAACTTCCACTTGCATTTGACTCTCTTTCAGTGATCTTTCAGCTGCTGCTTGTTTTACATTTGCTGCACGAACCATATTGTGTGCTTCCTGTAAAAGAAATTCAGTGAAGAAAGAACACATACAAAAATAATTAAGATGCATCACTTACATAATAAATTTACTGTTAGTATACATGAAATGTTTGTATCACAAAAACAAAGTACTGCATTTCCGTTTCTCTTTGTAGCTTCCACGATAATGAGTTTAGGTCAATAGTTATGTGGTGTTTGATAGAGCTGTGGAAGTACACATATTAATCTCAACAAATGCACTGAATTTAAAAAGCAGTTAACTTCACTTGCCTCTATAAAGATGATAAAAGACATATGACAGTCTTTTTGTGTTATCATAGATCAGTATCACCCTCAACCGTATCTCACAGTTGGTAACAGAAAAACACGTTTCCAACAGATGCCAATAGCAGTTGTGCAGGGACCTAGTGGATCCAGTGAAGTGTGCATGCTGAACCATGTCTTCAATGGCTCTGACATTGAGCACCCTCTGCCACCACAAGATAGGATGGCTGGTGGCTGGTGGCAGCTACACAGCCCAGGCTCAGTCGTAATCTTTGACAGTTCATTTGTGCATTAATAGTGGGAACCTCACACTGTGTGATGCTCTTTAGTAGCTGGACTTTATTGCTGTTTGTTCTTTTGAAGAGTTTCTTTGCAACACTTGGAGAAAGCATTAAGTAAAACTTCTGTTTACTGTATTTACATGTTTGCTAATCATTTCCATTTCTGTTTAGCTTTCCTACAATGACAGGTGCTGCACCACTCTGTGGTCCATCTCTCCTTACTGTTGTGTATGAAGTGGTACACAACACTTATTACACACCAAACTACAAATATCTCGCTTTGGGTATAAGATGATCACCTCAGCAGTTTTAAGAAAGACAATATCATTGGTAATTGTTACCATGTTTTGTTTTTACTGTGACTGAGTTAGTGATGACTGACTTTGAACTTTGGAGAAGACTAGAGCAAACCAATGTTTGTCAGATTCTGAGTGTTTTCATTTGCATTAATCCTTCAGTATACACACTGAAAACATACAGCAACTAACAATTTGTGAGGTCTGGCAGTCACAAGTTGCATAGGTGTGTGAAGAAATCTAGAGGTGGCTTCAATCTGTGCTATACAAAAATATAGCTTTACAGATAGAAGTATTGTACTGATGCAGAAACAAAGTGCAATTATTGCACAAAAAAGACTTTCTTACAAAAGTTGTTTGTAACACCCTACATGTCACAGCTTTTCATTTTGCCACTGTTTGCCTCTGTAGCTGAGTAGTCAATGTGGCAAAATGCCGTGCACGTGGCCCAGGTTCAATTCCCAGCCAGCTCAGAGATTTCCTCTGCTCGGGGACTTAGATGTTGTGTTGTCTTCATCATCATTTCATCCTCATTGATATACAAGTCACCAAAATGGCAGACACTAGAAAGACTTGCACAAGGTGACTGGTCTATTTGACAGGGGGGCCTACTCACATTTAACTTAATTTCATTTCATTTCATTTAATTTTGCCACTCGTCCTCTAGTAAGCTGCTTCTAGCTTCCATTTACCTGTTCTTTAGTCTGGGTAGTATCTTTCTCTTTGTATTCTTCCTAGTTATTTGTGACAGTATTCTTGTAGTAACCTTCCTTACATGACCATTTCACAGTAACTGCGTCTTCTCTATAGCTCCACAAAGATTTTTTTCTATTTGCATTTTTCTATCATTTCAGCCAACTTATTTTTTTCTTTTAAAGTCACCCCATAGGTTCATCTTCAAAAATCATTTCCTATGCAGTGCATTCTTGATTTTTTTGTGTTGAAACTCTATTCTTATAATGTACAGCTAGCAGTACTCTACGCAAGTGACTTGAACATCTGGATCCTAGTCTTTTTCTGATGTTAGTGCTCCAAAAGGTGTAGTGTAATTGTTTTCTTAATAGCTACTTCCATTACAGAAGCTACACATAGGAAGTAAACCATTAACTGGATACCTGTATGGTATCTACTCTCTGCATGGATATCCAAAGACAGCAAAGAAACTAAAATTCTCTCTGTCAGAATAATCAAATATGTGAAGAGAGTTAGTAACTTAATTTCATGTTCTGTTGCACAATAATGGTAATTTGAAAATGATTAATGAGGTAACAACATGTAGAAGAGAGACAAAGGTAAGTAAAGGTGTGATGATGTGCATTTATAGCTTGCCCATTATTACAATTAGTAATGTGAATAGAAAATAGTCATGAATGTTCATTATGACAGGATGACAACATCACAAAGACAAAATTAATTAAAACTGAAGAAGTAAACACAAACATGGAAAATGGCAGTGATAAGGAAACCTTCTGCTGCTTTTATCGATTAAATTTACCCTGAGTAAGCACAAATGGTGTTTAGCAGTTTAACAATACTTACTTATTAATGCAGTTTATACAACCATATCTATTTCTTTAAAATACTTTTTCTTGGTGCGCACCTGAAGGTTTTTTTCCTTCATCATAGGATCTACAGAATGTGATTAATGACTCAATAAATAAAAAATTGGATTTGGTAACTAATTAGTTGCCAACTAGTAACTAGTTAGAACCATTCAAAGAATAAATGATTAAATAATACACTATGATTCAAGATAAAACAAAGCTTTAAGAAAATGAGCAAAAATATCAGTGCAAGTATATGAAGATAATGGGTGAAAAATCACATAGGAAAGGAAAGAGAAGGATACTCAGATTAGATGACAATACAATAGGAAGGTTAGAAATTAGTTTTGACTGAGTGGAACATAAATCACCACATCATCAATAAATTATTTAACAGGAGCAGAAAACATTATGAACAGAAAAACAATTGCCAGAGAAAGTCATTAACATGCACAAATCTAGTATTATTCTACTCAGAACAGACGCCAAATACATACTAACTATCATTACATGAACACACAATGCAAAATCTGGTGATGCACTGTGGTTCCACAACTTTAATGTTGTTAAGGCTCTCAAATATATTGGTGGACAATGAGTAGAGGCTGTATTGCCATCTTAAGATTACAGTCAAGTGCTCTACCAAAATATTGAGAGGCTTCAGAAACACAAAAGCCTCAGAAAAAAAGATGTATAGAGTGTCATCAACAGTTCGGACTTCAGCTACCTTTAATATAGTATTCATAGTGTTTCATATGGACTTACTGATGGTACAAAATGAAATTAATGTAGACAGGCAGGTAAACATTTTGTGGGCAGACACTTTTCGGCATTGCAACACCACTAGACAAACTACTGACTCAACTACAGTGCTACCTGATGATGGAAAAATTCAGCCAACAATGTTTTTCATTAATGAAAGTAGTTTAAAATCCTTCAATGTATTTGGATAAAAAACATTTCACTACTGCTAATACACTGGAAACAATTACTTTTGAAACACCAATTACTTGTCACAATACTCGTCACCTTTATTGTTTACCCACAGAGTTGTGTTTGAGCATAACAGATATTTAAAGATCCTTGGTGACCACTTTATAAGCATTACTTTGACACCCCTAACTAGTACAAAAAATTTTGTCTTCTGTTCTGCACTCAGTTTTCATTCATCACTCCAGTCTGCAAATACACATCATGGGTGTTTGAGACTTAAAAAGTCTCTGGAACTGTATTGTTGCATTTGCTTGCTCCAGCTACATACATACCTACACATATATACATTCAGTGACCACAGGCCCTGCAGACTACGCACTGCTTCCAAAGACTGCCTTCATTCCTTTCAGTTTTGTGCTCAGTTCCTCCAGGTGTCTTCAACCCCAGGGCTACCATCTAGAATTGCCTTGGTCATCCTATGAGGTGTCTAGTGTTTGGTTTCCACTCAAGTGCCTTCCTTGCCTGTCTTTCTAGCATATGGGCTACAAGGCCTGTCCACTGGATTCTTCTGCTCTTTAGCTCCTGTAGGTGATAGTTGTTGCATCAAGAAGTAGATTTCCTCATTCTTCCTCTTCCTCCTCCGTTCTGCTCTACTGAAGATTGTTCCCCATATTTCCATTTCTATTCTTTCAAATATTAATAAGTTTTTCCTTTTCTCGTTTAGTCATGCTCCAGGTTACTAAACAGTGTGTTACTGCCGTGCATATCATGGCATTATAGGTTCTCATCTTAGTGTTCACTGACATTGATTCTGGGCTGTGTGTTTCCCTGAGGGAATATGTGCATTTCATTCTTACTGCTATTCTTTCTTTGATGTCCATTCCTAATCTGTTGTCACTGGTCAACCAAGATTCCAAATATTTGAACCTATGAACTCTTTTACACCTCATACAATCCATCTCAAGAAATTATTCCTCATCATTTTCTTCCCGACTGCATGAAGTCCATTTTGTCTTTATTCACCTTTAGCCCAATCTACTGTACATAGTTATCCATTTTCTAGCACATTTCTTTCAACTCGTGGCTCAATTCATTTAGTATAATGTGTAATCAAAAACCTTCTGTTTCAGGGATTGCTGCAGCGTATAAACAACGTAATGCAACTATGATATGGGTATATAAGCACCAACATGTAGGCAAGGGATTAGCATGGCATCTATGTCTTTCTGATATGCATTTGATAAACACGGAAACATGAACCATGGCGATGCTATTACCAAATGCATCCGAACAGGACCAACATGCTGTTATTCTTATATCGGCTGTTGAAGGACAAACACCAGTAGACATCCACTGGAGAATGAAAAATGTGTATGGAAACCACCATCATGGAATGGTGCACCAAGGAGTGCTGTGCTTCATGTTAACACATGCCTCATAGTGCAAATGTCGTAATGCAGAAGTTATGTTCACTCAAGTTCTGATCTCTTTCCATGCAAGTATCATGCTTTTGGTCCTTAAAAAATGCCCTGAAGAGTTAATGATTCCTGTCAGATGAGGATGTGTAGCAGGCAGGAATGGACTTATTCATACAACAAGACACTGTGTTTTACCAAACAAGACACTGTGTTTTACCAAACAGGTATCTTGAACTGGTGCTTCAGAGGTATTATTGCCTCAATGCTGACAGCAATTTTGCCTGATTGGCATAATGATTATGGACTGTACAGCGTTTGAATGGAAACTTCTTGTCCTCACCTGGGCTTTGCTGTTTCCATGTCTTTTGATTGGAATCTTCACATCTTCTTCAGTCACTTCCCATTCTTCTTCATCTTTCCTTTCCTCTGTGGTGTCTGCAGACAACATCTCATCTCAGTCTAGCTGAGTCAAGAGTTCTGACAAATTTCTTTACATCTTTCTACGATATTTGGAGAAAAAAAAAAAGAAATTCTCTGATATTGCAATGACAAACATGACGTCAAACTGTTTGGAATATGTCAGTAGTGATGGCAACTGGATATAACCAAATGCACACATACATCACTGAATACTTGCCCCCACATTTCATTTTCTAAATGTTTAACAGATATTCAGTTAAAAATCTGCTTACAGTTTCCAAAGAATACAACAACAGAAAGTGTCATGGTGCTACAACATAAAATGATGAAAGTGGTAAAAAACAAAATGCTTACTTGAAACAGGCTAGCTGTGAGTTCTTCCAGTTCTCCTTCAACCTCCTGACGAATACGGCTCAACCTGCTGACTTCTTCATCCCGGAGCTTCAGTTCTTGATGGGCCTTGTGCAGTTCTTCTTGAAGTCGTGCTATTGCCTGCTCCTTCACTTCAGATACAGCACGATCCCACTGTGAAGTTGGAGATTCAGATCCAGAAAGTGTAATTTCATCATTTCCCTTGGCATAATCAGTCTCATCCTCACACCCATTAGTGATTGGTTTGTCACAAATTACACCAAGGTCATTTTCAGGAAGACTTTGCCTCTTTTTTGTGTAAGACTCATTACGTATCTCACTTCCACAAATAACATCAGGCATGCTGGCACCTAAATTGTCGTTTTTCGTATCTCTTGCTACCTGGTCATGAGATTCATTTGTATCTGTCTTGTGCTTTATCTCAAGGGCATCATCAGAGAGACTAGGGTCCTTCTGTCCTGTAGCTGTAAGCTCATCATTCTGCAAGTGGTCCTCTGGTGAGGCATCTCCATTGATGAAACCATTTTTTAGTTCAATATCTGCTGCATTTCCATTCACTATCTTACTTTCCGCCAGCCTTCCAAGAAGACTGTCACCATTCAAGTAACCAGTTTCATGAGTATTCAGTTTATTACTTGTAAGCGAAATCATTACATAATCATCATCATTTTTGAACTCAAATATATCCTTTGGGACTTGTATCTTCCTTCGTGCCTGAATAACAGAAGAAAGGCTCTGTGCTTGCTCTGTACTTAGTTTACCATTCATTATATTCTCTCTGCCAGAAACTTTGCTTTCAGGTATATCAGGTTCATTGCAGTTAGCAAGTTTGAGATTCGAATTTTTAAGGTACTCCTTTGAGATTTCTCCTCTGTACTTTTCACTCACAGGCCTAACCACTTCCACAGTTGGGCATGCTTCTCCATTAACTAGGTATCCACCTGATGAAGAAGCAGCATTGTACTTTCGGATTTTGCCTTGGGAGGTATAGGCAGTTCCATTAGCAGAACCACGGCTCTGTTCTGACCCACATGACACTGTATCAGCAATCTGAAAACAAATAAAAATAACTGAAGTGATCCTTTTAATAGGAATTGCTTAGTGAACAATGGTAACAAAATTTAGACAATCACAGTGTGGCAGTGAAAAAGCAACGAGTTCATTGGAAAGTGGCAGATGGTATTATTATTATTTTTGTTTACATACTGTCCGTCTTAAACATATAAAGCAATAAACGTCATAATTTTGTGTACAAGTATGCATAAAAATTCATATGAAGAGTTATAACATAGATGTACATCCAAACGTAAATGTAAACATAAATGTAAATGTGAACAAAGATGTTAATATTGATATACACTGTGAAAAAGAGGTAGTAATATACAACAGGAGTTTACTATTGTTGATCACAATACAATTTGTCCAACAAATAAGACAAAACATGTTCACTACGTATACACATGTGAGAGGGAGTCAAAGTTTAAACCATCAGAATTAAAAAATAAAGTTAGGTAATTAACTTTCTGTTTGATTGCAGGTACATGTCTGCATCCCTCATACTCATTGCAATTCTCACACAACAGCACCATAGCACAACACTAGAGAAGCCAAAACAGAATGGTGCAGCCCACTGATATACTAGAGACATAAAACAAATAGTGGGAAAAGCAGGCGCCAGGTTGAGATTCATAGGAAGAATTCTAAGAAAATGTGACTCATCGACGAAAGAAGTAGCTTACAAAACGCTTGTTCATCCGATTCTTGAGTATTGCTCATCAGTATGGGACCCTTACCAGGTTGGATTAATAGAAGAGATAGACATGATCCAGCGAAAAGCAGCGCGATTCGTCATGGGGACATTTAGTCAGCGCGAGAGCGTTACGGAGATGCTGAACAAGCTCCAGTGGCGGACACTTCAAGAAAGGCGTTACGCAATACGGAGAGGTTTATTATCGAAATTACGAGAGAGCACATTCCGGGAAGAGATGGGCAACATATTACTACCGCCCACATATATCTCGCGTAATGATCACAACGAAAAGATCCAAGAAATTAGAGCAAATACGGAGACTTACAAGCAGTCGTTCTTCCCACGCACAATTCGTGAATGGAACAGGGAAGGGGGGATCAGATAGTGGTACAATAAGTACCCTCCGCCACACACCGTAAGGTGGCTCGCGGAGTATAGATGTAGACAGACTGTGCTATTTTGTGGTATGCTATGGTGCTTCAGTGTGGGGATTTCAGTGTGTCCCAGGGTTGCACACATGTACCTGCAATAAAACAAAAAGCTATGTAATTAACTTTATATTCTGAGGTGATAATTAAAACTTCATGAGTACCTATGGTCCATGCAAAACATAAATGGTATAACATTAGTACTTAATACACACATCAAAAAAAGTTTTGCATCACCCTGGTTCCCAAAACTTCTGAAGATAGTTGTTGACTGTGGATAATGTATCACAGACACAGTCCAGTCCAGTCCCTTTGACTATTCAGAGATGTCACTCAATCCACCCAAAGGTGTAAACAAGGTGTTCGCAACACCTGTTAGACAGAGAGGGTCCAACAGCCGATCAGTTCCAGGCATTCCACCAGGAAGGAGGTACATGGCTGTGTGCTGTATGTAGTTCAACCATGCCTAGATGGCCAACACTGCAGTTCGATTGCATCCGCATTGTTACTTTGTGCCAGGAAGGGCTCTCAACAGGGAAGTGTCCAGACGTCTTTGAGCGAACCAAACCAATGTTGTTCAGACATGGAGGAGATACACAGAGACAGGAATTGTCAACATGCCTCACTCAGGCCATCCAAGGACTACTACGGCAGTGGATGACCGCTACCTGTGGATTATGGCTTGGAGGAACCCTGGCAGCAACGCCACCATGTTGAACAAGGCTTTTCGTGCAGCCACAGGACGTAGTGTTATGACTAAAACTGTGCACAATAGGCTGCATGATGCATAACTACACTCCCAATATCTATCAATACTATGCAGTGCAGTACAGATGGGCCCAACAACATGCCGAATGGGCCGTTCAGTATTGGCATCATGTTTTCTTCACCAGTGAGTGTCACACATGTCTTCAACCAGATTGGAGACGTGTTTGGAAGCAACCCCGTCAGGCTGAACACCTTAGACACACTGCCCATCAAGTGCAGCAATGTGGAGGTTCCTTGCTGTTTTTGGGTAGCATTACGTTGGGCAACGTACACCATTGGTCGTCATGGAAAGTGCCGTAATGGCTGTATGATACACAAACGCCATCCTCCGACCGATAGTGCAACTATGTTGGCAGCATATTGGCATGGCATTCATCTTCATGGATGACAATTCGCACCCCCAACGTGCACATCTTGTGAATGACTTCCTTCAGGATAACAACATCCCTTGACTAGAGTGGCTAGCATATTCTCCAGACATGAACCCTATCAAACATACCTGGGATAGATTGAAAAGGGCTGTTTATGGACGACATGACCCACCAACCACTCTGAGGGATCTCCACTGAATTGCCATTGAGGAGTGGGACAATTTGGACCAACAGTGGCTTGATGAACTTGTGGATAGTATGCCACAATGAATACAGGCATGCATCAATGCAAGAGGACATGCTATAGGGTATTAGAGGTACCGCAGTCTGGACCACCACCTCTGAAGTTCTCACTGTATGGTGGAACAACATGCAATGTGTGGTTTTCATGAGCAATAAAAAGGGCAGAAATTATGTTTATGTTGATCTCTGTTCCAATTTTCTGCATAGGTTCTAGAACTCTCAGAACCAAGGTGATGCAAAACTGTAGAACACATTTACGATTAAATATATTTTAATTTGTTTCTTCTTCTTCTTCTTCTTCTTCTTGTCTTCTCCTGTCCACTTCTTTCCTGTTTTCTTCTCCTATGACGTTTTCTGAAATTTCTGTTTTTTTTTTTCTTTTTTTTTTCCTGCCTGTCATGTCTTCTGTGGAGATGTTTGGTTTCTCGAGGTTTTCCATGGTTTCCTTTACCCAACTGCTTTTCACTATAATAGTTGTCACTCTTTTAAAGACATTCTTAGTCAGACTGTCTTCATTTATCCCATGTATATATGTGTAGAACTTTGTCCTTCTTTTCCTGATGTTTGTAATCATCTCTCTGTTGTTATAGCTCTTTTGTTGGTCTCTTTATCCAGAGGCCCTCTTTCTGAAATGGCCAGTATAGATCTTTCTCAGCATTTTCCGATCTTGTTCTTCCATCTCCCTGATTTTCATTCTTCCCTTGATTACTGTTGTTTCTGAGGCATAACAGATCTCTGGTAGGATTACTGTACTACAGTGTCTTAATTTGGCATTGATGAAAACACTTCTTTTGTTGTAGTGCTTCTATGTAAGTCTGCTTTTTATAACTTTGTGATCCTCTCTTTATTGGATGTCAAGTTCACTCCTGTCTCTCTATAGTCTCTCCCAGGCATCTACTGTGTTTTTTCATACGAGATGTGTAGTCCTCTTTGATTGACATTTTGTGTAGTGTCTCTAGAGCCTCTTTGCCTTCTTTTCTGATATTTGTTATGATGTCTACATCACCATCAAAGGTCAGATATTTAATGTTTACAGTTCTATCCTTTTGTCTCCCCATCTTTGCCCCACTGACTCCTTTGTCCCGGGTCATCATTATTTTCTCCAAAACTGGATCAAATAGAATGGGTGACATGCCATCTCTTTGTCTCAGTCATGTCTTGATTTGAAATGGTTCAAGATCTGTCCTATGAACTTTACTTTGGATATTGTATGTGTTGATGTTTCCTGGATTAGCTTTCTGGTCTTGTTGTCCACCTTCATTTCTTGCAGTGTGCTGAAGAGCGTTTTTCTATCTATGGAGTTGTAGCCCTTCTTGACGTCAGTGAATGTTGTTGTGGTGTTCCTGCACTTTCTCATTGTTAATATTGTTCTTATGCACCATATCTGTTCACTGCATGACCTTCTCTTTCTGAATTTTCCTTGGTATTCTCCTCTCTGGGTATCTATCTCAGGTTCTTGCCAATTTAACAGGGCTTTGCCGGCCGCAGTGGCCGTGCGGTTCTGGCGCTGCAGTCCGGAACCGCGGGACTGCTATGGTCGCAGGTTCGAATCCTGCCTCGGGCATGGGTGTGTGTGATGTCCTTAGGTTAGTTAGGTTTTAGTAGTTCTAAGTTCTAGGGGACTTATGACCTAAGATGTTGAGTCCCATAGTGCTCAGAGCCATTTGAACCATTTGAACAGGGCTTTGCATAGGATTTTGTATGTCACAGGCAGTAGTGGAATTCCTATGTAATTATTAAGGTCTGTATTGTCTTTTTTCTTGTGGAATGGGTGTACTAAGGCCCATTTTGATTTATCTGGGACCTTTTCTGTTCCTCAGATATTTTTAATGATTCTGCGTATTTTGGGTGTAATGTTTTTGATGTCCAATTTCCAGAATTTCAAAATCAATCAATCTTCTCCAGATGCCCCGTTATTCTTCAATTATTTTATTATTTTCATGATCTTCTCATGTGTTGGAGGTCTGGAATCCAAGCTAGGTTCTGGCTTATCGAACTGTAGACTCTGTGTCACTTTATCACAGTTTAGTAGTGTATCAAACTATTGCACTAATATTTTACAGTTCTTGTTCAGGTTTGTCTGCAGTGGTCCATCTTATCTTTCTACATCTCCATCTACACTTATAATCTGCAAACCACTGTGAAGCACATGGCAGAGGGTACATCTGATTGTACCAGTTATTAGGGTTTCTTCCTGTTCCATTCATGTATGGAGCATGGGAAGAATGATTGTCTGAATGCCTGTGGGTGTGCAGTAATTATTCTAATCTTATCCTCATGATCCCAGTGTGAGTGATATGTAGGGAACTGTAGTAAGTTCCTGGAGTAATCATTTAAAGCTGGTTCTTGAAACTTGTTAACTAACTTTACACCTGTCTTCCAGAGTCTGCCATTTCAGTTCCTTCAGTATTTCTCTGACTCTCTCCCATGGATTAGACAAGCCTGTGACCATTTGTGCTGCCCTTCTCTGTATATGTTCAATTTCCCATGTTAGTCCTATCCAGTGGCAGATACATATGGGGGGCACACAGGGTGCACCCCGTCCCTTGCGGGGCTGCCCGCACTGCCACCCCCGCCAGTTAGCCTGCACACTGTTCATTCATTTCTTTCATCAGTTGACATGACTGAATAAAGTTATCGAGTAGTTGTACTTTTCTATGTAGCATGCGTGTCCGCATCATTGTATTATATACATTTCTGTCTGCCATATAGATAGCTAACACACAGCTACGAGAAAAGTCGCGGCCATTCTAGCAGTCTCAATACATTATTCTGTCTGGCATCTGTATGAGAAAAGTTGCGACCGTTCTACCTTTTTCTTGTACAGAGAGCCTTCGATATGTAGTTATAAATACAGACTATTTGCCAAATAGGAGGAAATTTACATTCAGAAGCAGAAATATTAAGACTGAAGAATGAATAAGAAAGAAGTCATAGTTGTAGCAAGTGCAAATGTGAAAATTAGTCAAGACTGATCAGTTGATTGTGAAGTGTTAATAATAGTAATTCATAGCAATTTCTCAGTAAAAATATTGTTACAAGGCTTAACAATATTTTTACTAATAACATAACAATAGTTTAAATAAAACTTTCTTTAGCTTTGCATGTGACTTGATTATTTTTTAATCACGGTGAAAGTAACGGTAGCTCGAGATACCTTTAGTGCTGCCTCCTTGAGATTTCTGTCTCTGCCACTGGTCCTATCTGGTATGGGTCCCACACACTTGAGCAATATTCTAGGATGGATTGCACAAGTGATTTGTAAGCAATATTATTGCACTTCCCCAGTATTCTACCAACAAACCAAAGACTGCCACCTGCTTTACCCAAGACGGAACCTATGTTATTATTCCATTTCATATCCGTACAAAGTGTTAACCCAGGTATTTGTGTAAGTTGGCCGATTCCGTGACTCACTGATATTATAGTCATGGGATACTACATTTTTTCCTTTTGTGAAGAGCACAATTTTACATTTCTGAATATTTAGAGGAAGTTGCCGCGCTCAGCACAAGTTGAAATCTTGTTAAGATCTGACTGAATACTTCTGCAGCTTCTCCTGATCTATGTTGGATGTTTCAAGTTACTTATAGAGGTAAGACATTACTGAGTTTTTATCTAGTTTACTGAACATATATATCTTTCTGCTTGTTTTAGTTGTCCTTTTTACTTAGGTAATCATTGTTGCCACAACCTCGTCATGGTCATTGATGTTAGTTTCAATGTGAACATCCTCAAAGAGGTCAGGTCTATTTGTTGTCATTACATCCAATACATTTCGATTGTGAGTGGGGTTCCTAACGATCTGTTCTAGGTAGTTTTCAGAGAAGGCAATCAGTAAAGTTTTCCAGGATGTCTTATCACATCCACCACTAACAATATTGCAATTTTTCTAATTAATTGTTGGCTCATTTAAGTCTCCACTAATGATTACAGTATGACTGGGAAATTATGTACAAGTGAAGTGAGGTTTTCAGTTACATCAGGATATTGGTCAGGTAGGCGACTGGAGGATCCATACTAAGTCTTGTCCAAACAATCTCACATGCAGCTTCCATTTCTATCTTAGTGGATTTGAGTTTTTTTTTCCTACTGCTACACATACAGCACCTCCATTTCCCATTTGCTTATCCTTTTGATATACACTTCAATTTCCCCAAAAATCTCAATGCCACTAATTGCTTTTGAAGCATAAACTTGGTGGTTTATCTCATGTCATATTTTCTGGTCTGTTCTGTAAAAATTTCTTTTTGACTTTTCTGTTGAAGTCCTCTTCTATGTCTTTCAATCTGTTGTTTTCATAACCTCTTTTTTTCCCGACCAATTATTTTTGAAATGGTTTTCTGTATCCTGTCAAATTACTCCCATTTTTTAGATGTTCTCTGCCTTTATCTTCTTTTAGGCTTGTATTCTTTCTTCTATGACTCTTTTGTATGTCATGTTCCTCCACACGTATTTCATTTTTCTCAGTGGATGTGCCAATTTTATTTCTTTCTTATTTACCTGTAGACACTGTAAGTCTGTTCTGAAAGTTCTGCCTGTTGGATATACACTTCACTTTGAGCTGTAGTAGATGGTGATTGGATTCGAAAAATCCTTTACTTCTCTAGTGTATTTCATGGACATTGCTATGTGGTCTATCCAAAATTCTCCTATGGGAGTGTTGGGGGATTTACAATTTTGTAGTTTCTTATGTGATTTCTGGAATGTGTTGACATGATTTTAAGCTTGAAATTCCTGCAGGGGTTGGTCACATTCAGTCCAATCTAGTTTGTCCTCTTGTGGTCCATTTCTTTCCTTTCCTAACTGTACATTAAAACCTCCTAGTAACACTTTTACATGCTTTGAGTGGATTTTGTTGGTGGTTTCTTCCAGATACTCCCAAAATTCTTCTACCATCTGTGGGTTTTTCTTGTTGCTGTTATTTGTGGGTTTAAAATGGTTCAAATGGCTCTGAGCACTATGGGACTTAACATCTGAGGTCATCAGTCCCCTAGAACTTAGAACTAGTTAAACCTAACTAACCTAAGGACATCATACACATCCATGCCCACCCCACACACATCCAGGATTTGAACCTGCAACCATAGCAGTCTCGCAGTTCCGGACTGAAGCACCTAGAACCGCTCAGCCACAGCGGCCAGATGTTATTTGTGGGGACATGTGCAATGATTAGTGTATAGGATTTGTTTCCAGATCATATCATGAGTGTTGATATTTTTCCCGATTTTTGAAGTGAAATATATTGCAGAATCCAACTAACAAATCCTGTTCTGAATACATATAGTGCCATACCATACACCCATGCAGGCAACAGGTCAGATAATAATAAATTCACACTGGCATGCTTCACTAAAATCTTTAGGATTACAAACCACATCACTTCAAATAAAATACTCGAGGTTGCAACAGTCGTCGTCGTCGTCGTCGTCGTCGTCACCACCACCACCACGAGTTAAAAATCACTGACTGCTGGGGTTGGCACAGTGTTCCTTTTATATAGACGCAACAGCAGTGCCTGGAATCTTCCAGAGAGGAATGAAGTGACGCACGTGCCGAAGGCAAGTTGGGCAGCTCATAGCAGCTCCATCCTGACACGGGACTGAGTGACATCAGGTGGCAGTTTGAAACTGCAGCTCCTACATCCCTACAGGCATCAAGCCTTGGTCTCTGCTTTCAATCAATGTGTTTAACTGTCTTGAGTTTCCTTTTGTGTGGCAGTGGGATATTGATGTTGTTCTTTCAGCATGTGTTATGTTTTGAACAGTTTTTCACAGTATATGGTTCTGTTTTTATTTTTATTTTTTTATTTGTAATCAAGAGGGGTATGTGATTGGCTTCTTTTGCCAAATAAGACTTCCTTTTTCTTTTTCTGTCACCAGACAAATTGCCTCAGATCAGGTCTTGATATGTCAAGTGGGAGGGGAAGATAGGCATACACCACATTGTATTGAGCAACAGCACATTACTAACACAACAGCTAAAGTTTACTTAAGAAATTTGAAACATTTGTAAATTGTGCACACAGATATTTGGTATGACTTCCCCATATTAGTTTTGAATCATAAGAAGTTTAATAGAAGCACAGCCATTGTTTCATCTTTAGTAAATAAACTAAACAGAATATTTACAAATTTTTCGTGATTAACATCCAGTTCTTTGGTTCCAAACTATATACTGACTGCTCCGAGATGATCCTAACTTTTATGCTTTAATACAGCAAATCTTTTTAACTGTAGCAAATGTATAAGTCCACACAATATGCAGATGATACCACAAAATAATACTAGCAAGTCATTTACATATATAGTGTACAGCAAAGGCCCAAACATGTAACCTTATGGCAAAACCAGTCTGACAGCCAAAACTCACAATCTGTCATTGTTAAACTGTGTTATTTGTTTTTATCACCAGGTACGATGTAATTGAAGAGAACATTTGCTATCTCCTGTCTATACCCCCCTCCCCCCCCCCCCCCCCCCCCGGTTACCCCTCCTTGCATCATATAGGACCATCCTACCACGTTTAAGGTAATTTCTGATCTGTGGATTCTCTCTATCTATTTACACCAAGGATTTGGCAGTAATTTCCACTATATTTGATGCCCAATGCTTCCAAAACATCCAGTTTCCTTGTTACACCATCACTGAAGCATAAAATTGCATGATAAACACCAAATTTGAGGGCTGTAATCTGATCAAATACAGTTTTTGGTAACCAGGTCCGAATGACACAATTTACACATTCATTTTAATTTTGTATTTTCCCATGAAGACATTTCTTCAACAAAGTATAATACAGTATTTATTTCATTCATTATTGCAGCAGGTAAAGAATGTTTGGACTTGCACCAAGTGTCAGAATCATTCCAGCAAAGAAATTGCTGAGGATCTTCATTTATGGAAACTTGATGGGAAAGGGTAGCCCACACAGCTTTCTTCATGTTTTCTAAATTCCCAACCTTTCTTCTTATGGCCAAGCCATAATAATTCTTTAAGCTATCTATTTAAACATTACCACCTATCTTCTTACCATCTTCCAGTACTCTTTTTTAATTTTTTTAATAGTCTTCTCAAATGCCAGGACAGTTCCTTTGAAAGGGCACAGCCACTTTCCTTCTCCATCCTTCCCTAATTCAAAATTGTGCTATGTCTCCAATGACCTCATTGTTGACAGAATGTTAACACCAATCTCCTCCTCCTCCTCCTCCTCCAGTCTTCTCAACCTGGACTCCATTCTATTCTGCACATGCTCAATGCATTTTAATTTGGAAATTGTGACACTAGGACCACAGGGTTCTTTTACGCATATTCAGTCATAAGACTTGCTGTCACTGTCCCTAAATGCTGTTTGCATCTAACACCTCTATTTGCACTAAATGATTAAAAATCCTGAGAACTCCTACTGCTTTCATCCCATTACTAGAACCAATATAATTCTTCTGACTGTTGTGTTCATTGTCTTTCTCAGCTTCACCATCAGAAGTTATACAGTACTTGCTTAGAATCTCTTCATCAGTATCAATTGATGTATCCATCACAACATCATTTAGTGAAATACGCCCATGTTTCTGCCAGATGCCATCAAAACATGTACAAATACCACCACTTTCATTGTCATTACTCTCACTGAGTGCTTCTTCAGCTGCTTCCTTCATTGAGAGATTACACACTTCAGCAATGGCACTTCCAATAATTTCATTGTAAATCATAAATTTTGAAGATGGATTTGGAATGTCAAGCAATGTACAGAAGAGTTTGCCTGCCTCAATCCCCATACCAGTTGATATGAGACCATAAACTAGCATTATGTTATTCTCATAGATATTATTCTTTGCCATCTGTGACAATAGCTTTTGCTTCACTTTGCACATTTCAATGTCAGTTTTGAAACAGTCCCTTTGCAAAGACACTGTTTCTCTCCCAAAGGCACCACATATTCTGCACATAGTATTTTTAGAAATAAAAGCACAGAGCATGCTGAAGTTCACTACAATATTTCCAAATGATCAGAGAAACAATTATAACTCATGAACAAATTGTGGTATTTATATGAAACAAAAACTATTTTATACGGGAATAATGGGCTTTTCAAATATGCAAAAACCTAAAAATCAATTTCTTTAGCACCTTTGCCTTCAGTCCCCCCTTAAGCTATAGATGCGTGTGACTGGACATTGTTTTTACACCAGTCATCAGAAATGGAAGACCATTGCCTATACCACTATGCCACCTTTCTCAGTCTTATACTGTCAGTGCAATACCAATTGTGCTTTTGTACACACATTATGAAGTTACTTGAAAAATTCAAATTTTCACTTCAAAAGTCCAAACAAGTTTTCTTTCTTTGCTGGGGGACTGAACTATGGAGCTCTGGGAAATTGCACAATGAAGAATTCAACTTAACCACAGGCTTCAAGGGTGTTATTACTCTCGACAGTGTATAGTCTGCTGAAGAGTAGAACAATACCTTACTGTTACATCATTCTCTTAGCACAGAATGTATGAACTTACAACATGAGGGAAAGCATAAAATCCAAACTGTCTTTGTCCAGCTTTTAGGAATGGTGCAGGTTTATTTAAGGTACAGATGATAAGATGATGGTTTTTAGTTGGTACTATATTCACAATGAAAAGGAAGGTACAGTAACTGGTAAAGTCTATAAAACAATTGCAAGTGCCCATGTCTTTTTAGTGTTGGAGACATTGTATGCAGCAAGGAACTGAATTTTCCACAATAATAGCCCTCCACACCCATAGCTAAGGAAGTCCAAGTTTGGGATGGGGAAAAAGTGCCTTCCATGGCCTCCAATATTGCAGAAGTTGTGTACTGTATTAGTTAATCAAATTAGGGTCCACTACTCTTGTTCAACATCTCTCACAGAACTATAGAAATTTCTTTGAGGAAAAGTGTCCATCATCCACAATTCATACATAATGTTTCACACGTGGGCTTATCATCATGTGTAGGTAGGTGGTCTTGTTCTGTATTTTAACAATACACAACATGTGACATTGGCGATTGTTTTGTGCTCAACGTGCCTTGATGGTGCCATGAGATGTCTGCAGTCAGAGGGGCCAGAGGAGTGGGGGAACAGTACAAGAAAGTTTATTTTGGCCATGTGCAACACATTAGTGAAGTCCAATCACAGAGAATCAGCTGTCTGACATATATTACTAAACAGCAACCATCATCCATTCCCTCTTGCAGGTTGCCTATCTAATGGCTTCCAGGGGCAAAAAATTTGATTTTCAGTATTTCATATAATCACTGACCAAATTTAAAACTTTAAAGTGGCTGTTATAATCTACTCATTAAGTGGTACAGTCTTATATGTTAAAGGTTTCACAATAAGTATTAAAGTTAAGAACCGCATATATGTCTTGTGGCAGAGTTAACTCACAGCACACAAATTACCCAGACTGAAGCTAAAAGACTTTGTAGTCCACCAAATATACACCGATAGAAAAAATAAAAATAAAAAATAGTACAACTGGAAAGACAATGTCGATTTTGATACAATGATGGCATATGCCACCTGGAAGATAGGAGATTTACTGATAATGGTTTCAGTGTCATCCAACAACAGATAGCGTAGTAGCACAGCTACCAGAGTAACCTCTGTATATACCCATTAATAGGGAATGCCTACAACCAGAAGGGTCAGTGGGGTGCAAACATGTGAAGATAGCAGGCAACCATGCTATGGGGATACACTCTTGCTTCCTATAGAAAATGGAGCAATACTAAAAGGGATCAAACTGTGGTCTTCTGAGTGGCGAAATGTGGCTTTTAGAAAAAGCCACACACGTTGGACATGCTGCATCAGTTGTGCAAAGATGCTGGTATCAGTGGTCATGTGAACAGAGTCACACCTGTAGGCAAGATTCACGACATCCACACATCACAGACATCAGTCAGGATCATCGTACTGTAAGGGTAGCAGTGGCAGATCCTACAGCACAGACAAGAGGGATTGTGAGCTCAGATGTGTCAACACGGACTGTTGCGAACCATTTCTTTGCAGTGGGACTGCGTTCATGCAGACCACTAGCCTGTCTTCCACTCGCACCACAGCATCGACAAGCACAGCTTGATTGGCACCATCAGAGGATCACTTGGAAGATGGAATGACATGCCATGGTCTCCAGAACATTATGCCTGATGGTCGTTTGTGCACACAAGGCAGACTGAGTGAGCGCTATCCCTTAGAGTGCATTTATTCAAGACTCACTGGCCTCTCCCCAGTCTGGGGACTTGGCAGAAAATCCTAAGAAATTTTGGCCTTATGTCAAAGCGGTAGGTGGATCAAAACAAAATGTCCAGACACTCTGTGACCAAAATGGTACTGAAACAGAGGATGACAGACTAAAGGCCGAATTACTAAATGTCTTTTTCCAAAGCTGTTTAACAGAGGAAGACTGCACTGTAGTTCCTTCTCTAGATTGTCGCACAGATGACAAAATGGTAGATATCGAAATAGACGACAGAGGGATAGAGAAACAATTAAAATCGCTCAAAAGAGGAAAGGCCGCTGGACCTGATGGGATACCAGTTTGATTTTACACAGAGTACGCGAAGGAACTTACCCCCCTTCTTGCAGCGGTGTACCGTAGGTCTCTAGAAGTGCGTAGCGTTCCAAAGGATTGGAAAAGGGCACAGGTTATCCCCGTTTTCAAGAAGGGACGTCGAACAGATGTGCAGAACTATAGACCTATATCTCTAACGTCGATCAGATGTAGAATTTTGGAACACGTATTATGTTCGAGCATAATGACTTTTCTGGAGACTAGTAATCTACTCTGTAGGAATCAGCATGGGTTTCGAAACAGACGGTCGTGTGAAACCCAGCTCGCGCTATTCGTCCACGAGACTCAGAGGGCCATAGACACCGGTTCACAGGTAGATGCCGTGTTTCTTGACTTCCGCAAGGCGTTTGATACAGTTCCCCACAGTCGTTTAATGAACAAAGTAAGAGCATATGGACTATCAGACCAATTGTGTGATTGGATTGAGGAGTTCCTAGATAACAGAACGCAGCATGTCATTCCCAATGGAGAGAAATCTTCCGAAGTAAGAGTGATTTCAGGTGTGCCGCAGGGGAGTGTCATAGGACCATTGCTATTCACAATATACATAAATGACCTGGTGGATGACATCGGAAGTTCACTGAGGCTTTTTGCAGATGATGCTGTGGTCTATCGAGAGGTTGTAACAATGGAAAATTGTACTGAAATGCAAGAGGATCTGCAGCGAATTGACGCATGGTGCAGGGAATGGCAATTGAATCTCAATGTAGACAAGTGTAATGTGCTGCGAATAGATAGAAAGATAGATCCCTTATCATTTAGCTACAAAATAGCAGGTCAGCAACTGGAAGCAGTTAATTCCATAAATTATCTGGGAGTACGCATTAGGAGTGATTTAAAATGGAATGATCATATAAAGTTGATCGTCGGTAAAGCAGATGCCAGACTGAGATTCATTGGAAGAATCCTAAGGAAATGCAATCCGAAAACAAAGGAAGTAGGTTACAGTACGCTTGTTCGCCCACTGCTTGAATACTGCTCAGCAGTGTGGGATCCGTACCAGATAGGGTTGATAGAAGACATAGAGAAGATCCAACGGAGAGCAGCGCGCTTCGTTACAGGATCATTTAGTAATCGCGAAAGCGTTACGGGGATGATAGATAAACTCCAGTGGAAGACTCTTCAGGAGAGACGCTCAGTAGCTCGCTACGGGCTTTTATTAAAGTTTCAAGAACATACCTTCGCCGAAGAGTCAAGCAGTATATTGCTCCCTCCTACGTATATCTCGCGAAGAGACCATGAGGATAAAATCAGAGAGATTAGAGCCCACACAGAAGCATACCGACAATCCTTCTTTCCACAAACAATACGAGACTCGAATAGAAGGGAGAACCGATAGAGGTACTCAGGGTACCCTCTGCCACACACCGTCAGGTGGCTTGCGGAGTATGGATGTAAATGTAGATAAGCTACAACTCTCATTCACCTTTGTCATTTCTTGGGCGGACGCTAACCAGTAATCGGTATGTGCAGCATGTTGTCAGACCCATTCTTGCAATGGGAAGGTGAGTGTTGTTGCAACAGGACAATGCTCGCCCACACACTGTCGATGAAATTCTACGTGCTCTGCAAGATGTGAATCAACTTCCCTGGCCAGCACGATCTTCGGACTTGCCTCCAACTGAGCACGTGAGAGGTATGGTGGGACAAGAAGTGACCCGTGCAGCTCTTCAACCAACAACTCTTACAAAACTACGTGGATATGTACGTTGAGCAGGCACGGCATATGGTACCCCAGGAAAGTATTCGATGTTTCTACGAGCAACTGGATACCAGAGTCAGAGCCTACATTGCCACCCATGGAGGCTGTACCACGTATTAACATGGGTGTTTCAGGATGCATCGATATCTGGTGCTTCAGAACTGCTTCTACTATTGATCTGTCAATAATCATTTCATGTACTCCATACGCAGTGTTGCAACAATAAATCTTGAGTGAACTGAGAACCTCTAAAGAGGTGAACTATTTTTTCAAACAGCGTATTTCTAAAAATATTTCGTGGCTATACGATCGGCAAGTAAAATATGTAAGAAGTAATGTCTCCTTTCTTTTTATTTTTATTTTACAGGAAACAAATGCCATACATACAGGATAACTGGTACACACTCACGATTAATTTGTCACTTTTTAATATAATCAGCATTTTGTTAAGTTCTTTTAAACCTTGAAATAAGAGCATGTAGACTGAGGTGACAGAAGTCACGAGATAGTGGTGGTGGTTAGTGTTTAACGTCCCGTCGACAACGAGGTCATTAGAGACGGAGCGCAAGCTCGGGTTAGGGAAGGATTGGGAAGGAAATCGGCCGTGCCCTTTCAAAGGAACCATCCCGGCATTTGCCTGAAACGATTTAGGGAAATCACGGAAAACCTAAATCAGGATGGCTGGAGACGGGATTGCACCGTCGTCCTCCCGAATGCGAGTCCAGTGTGCTAACCACTGCGCCACCTCGCTCGGTCACGAGATAGTGAAATGGACGTATACAGATGGAGTTAGTATCGCGTACAAGGTATGAAAGGGCAGTGTATTGACGGATCTGTCATTTGTACTTGGGAGATTCATGAGAAAAGGTATCCGACTTGATTACGGCCACACAACGATCATAAACACACTTTCAACACAGAGTGGTAGTTGCAGCTAGACACATGGGACATTCCATTTCGGAAACCAATTGCGAATTTCTACCCACAGTGTTGAGAGTGTACCAAAGGATACCCAATTTCTGCGTTAACTCTCACCACGAACGACGCAGTGGCCGACGACCTTCACTGATCGACCGAGAGCAGCAGCGTTTGCGTAAAGCTGCCAGTGCCAACAGACAAGCAACACGGCGTGAAATAATCGCTGAAATGAATGTGGGACGCATGATGAACGTATCCGCTAGTAAAGAGCGGCGAAATTCGGCGCTAATGGGATTTGGCGGCAAACGGCCGATGCGAGTGCCTTTGCCAACAGCCTTTCCTCGGCTCGTGACCATATCGTTTCGACCCTCGACGACTGGAGAACTGTGGTCTGGTCAGCTGAGTCTCGATTTCAGTTGGTAATGCTGATGGTAGGGATCGAGTGTGGCGCAGATCCCACAAAGCCATGAACCAAGATTGTCAAAAAGGCACTGTGCAAGCTGATGATGGTTCCTTAATGATGTGCGCTGTCTTTACGTGGAATGCACTGGATTACGAATCCTAATACATCTTCTAAATCTGGTGTACGCACAGTTCGGTACCTCCCTGCATGTTCGTCCGTCTGGAAGCACCCAAGATCACACCAACGCACAAAGAGGGCTTGAAATATTGTGCGATGAGGCTGGTGTCTCTCATGACACTTGTTTTGCTGTAGTCGTGCTGCCTCTCGACCGTTTCCATCTGCTTGGCCGTTCACAAACGCCATCTCGGCTTGTTCCCTACACGAATACCGGACCATTCTGCTGCTTACAGTACGCCGTGTCAGTCACACAGCCCACAACACGCGGTCAGAGGAACTGTCATTCGTCAGCGCCATCTACCGTGGCAGCGATGCATTTCCGGACACGTGTTCATAAGACCTTTTTTACTCCATTTCCAGTCAGGAAGCCATACCTGTGGTTTTGTCGGTTTTATTTAAGTTCACCATGAATATATTTTTAACATTAGT
Organism: Schistocerca nitens; assembly: GCF_023898315.1. Classification (NCBI taxonomy): domain Eukaryota; kingdom Metazoa; phylum Arthropoda; class Insecta; order Orthoptera; family Acrididae; genus Schistocerca; species Schistocerca nitens. Next base: position 79,770,477 of record NC_064621.1, on the reverse strand, counting down.
CAAGCCAATTACTATCGTTTCCAGAATGAGATTTTCACTCTGCAGCGGAGTGTGCGCTGATATGAAACTTCCTGGCAGATTAAAACTGTGTGTCGGACCGAGTTCGAGTCTCGGTCTGTCACACAGTTTTAATCTGCCAGGAAGTTTCAATTACTATCGTTGTTTGTAACACAAACACTAACTGTGTTTACAGAGACCAAAATTATTCAGGAAGTGAACTGAGGGACACAAATTTGTGTCGTGATCAGCAGTTGCGGTTTAATTTACTGCAGAACGAACAAGTTTTGGTGAAAGTACATAGCACTTGTTACGTTGTTTCTGAATTCACATACACAACGCTTCGCCACCTGTTGAGAGCAATCGTTAGCAGAAAATAGTAGGCACGAAGTGTCACAAGTGCCGATGTTCCACGATCAGTACTAGGGAAAAGTCCGACATATTTCCGTAATAGAGTCCGTAGCTCGTGGTCAAGTGGCTAGCATTGCTGCCTCTGGATCGCGGGGTCCCAGGTTCGATTCCCGGCCGGGTTGGGGATTTTCTCTGCCTGGGGACTGGGTGTTTGTGTTGTCCTCATCATATCGTCGTCGTCGTCGTCGTCGTCGTCGTCATCATCATCGTCGTCGTCTGCCCCCGGTAGCTGAGTGGTCATATCATCATCATCATCATCATCATCATCATCATCATCATCATGGTCCGCCCCCGGTAGCTGAGTGGTCAGCGCGACAGTCAATCCAAAGGGCCCGGGTTCGATTCCCGGCTGGGTTGGAGATTTTCTCCTCAGGGACTGTGTGTTGTGTTGTCCTAATCATCATCATTTCATCCCCATCGACGCGCAAGTCGCCTAAGTGGCGTCAAATCGAAAGACTTGCACCAGGCGAACGGTCTACCCGACGGGAGGCCCTCGTCACACGACATTTCATTTTTTCACCACCACCACCCATTACAGTGAACAGATTGGACTGTGTACAAAAAATTGGGCTTTGAAAAAATTGGGGCTATGTATGGGCACTTATGACCGTGCAATCGAGCGCCCCACAGATCAAACATCACCATCGTAATCGAGCTGCAAACAGAAAGTTAACACTCAGGCGTCTTTAAAACAGAAAAGAAAAAATTGAAATAATTAATCGTAAAAATAATCGTTTATGTAAAATTAACTGAATTATCGGCTAGTCCATAATCGATTGGCAGAATAATTGCAAGTAATGGACTAATGTGGCGCGGTGTGCGTCCTACCTGGCCAGCTTCCGCCCCCACGGCCGGGGGCTCGCCGCTGCGGGCCTTGGCCGGCGGCTGTCGTGGGGCGACCGGGGGCGGCTGCGCCTCCACCTCCGCCCCCGCCTGCGCGCCGTCCACCGCCTTCATGGCGCCCACTGACGTCACCACGCTCGGAGGAGCCAGGTTGACTGCAGCATCACCACCTGCGCAGCGAAGCAATTCAAACTTTAGTCGAGCAGAACACTCTATAAATATTTAGAAACGAACAGAGCTATCTATAATCTTGTATGAGCAACTGAAATCCAAGACATTGTTTCACCTCATTAGGTTTGAGAAATCATTCATCTCCCTATGCATGTAGAAACATAAGTGAACATAATATTTGTTAACTATAACCAAATTCATCAGACATTATGCTGAACTTCGTCTAGGAAAACTTCAGACATTATCTTCAACTTGTTGAGTGATTGTGAGCATAGAAAATTAATTAGTTGCAATTTACTAATCGTGCACTTCACACTTTGGATGGTGGATGATGATAACCGCGGCGCAAACACAGAATTTTAAATGTGAAATACACATTGCAACTGACAGTACTTTTGATTATACAACATATCGAAAGCAATGAAGACCGATTATAGCAGAACTGGCACAGGTAAATTGTTGTTTATCTTTCGCTGAACACTCGTTCTAACTTAGTACAATTTTATCTTTGTTTTAGTTATATAGCATCTTGAAGGTAGGGTATTTAACTACATAAAAGGCCACAAATAAGCGAGTTGATTGTAATGAACAGAAATGGGAAAAAGAGACACTTTCCTGTACTTGGTGGAGTTCTTGAGTGTTCATTCGAGTCTTTTTAGTTCTGGGGATCCCTTGAAGTTCTCCGTTTTGCCCATCTGTACTTACAAGGGAACCTCCAGATCGCACCCCCCTCAGATTTAGTTATAAGTTGGCACAGTGGATAGGCCTTGAAAAACTGAACACAGATCAATCGAGAAAACACGAAGAAGTTGTGTGGAACTATGAAAAAAATAAGCAAAATATACAAACTGAGTAGTCCATATGAAAGATAAACATCAAGGACATTGTGCGCTCAGGATCGCCGTGGTCTCGTGGTTAGAGTGAGCAGCTGCGGAACGAGAGGTCCTTGGTTCAAGTCTTCCCTCGAGTGAAAAGTTTACTTTCTTTATTTTCGCAAAGTTATGATGTGTCCGTTCGTTCATTGACGTCTCTGTTCACTGTAATAAGTTTAGTGTCTGTGTTTTGCGACCGCACCGCAAAACCGTGCGAGTAGTAGACGAAAGGACGTGCCTCTCCAATGGGAACCGAAAATATTTGATCGCAAGGTCATAAGTCAAACGATTCCTCCACAGGAAAACACGTCTGATATATTCTATACGACACTGGTGACGGCATGTGCGTCACATGACAGGAATATGTCGTCGACCCACCTAACTTGTACACTTGGCGAATGGGTAAAAAAGATTCTTCTACCTTGCCCGATTTAGGTTTTCTTGTGGATGTGATAATCACTCCCAAAAAAGTGATGAAAACGTAAGAGTTTGTCACATAAATGCAACAGTTTCACAGTCGCATAGTTTCCAAAAATGGTTCAAATGGCTCTGAGCACTATGGGACTCAACTGCTGTGGTCATAAGTCCCCTAGAACTTAGAACTACTTAAACCTAACTAACCTAAGGACATCACACACATCCATGCCCGAGGCAGGATTCGAACCTGCGACCGTAGCGGTCGTGCGGTTCCAGACTGTAGCGTCTTTAACCGCTCGGCCACTCCGGCCGGCCGCATAGTTTCCCCTGTGCTCTGTCAAAAGGTATGTTGTTAACGTTTTCAAATTTTTCCGTGTGTAGACCGTCAAATCCTGCATATATCAAAGCAAATCTGAACATGTCCTGGAATTTTGGAGAGCGAAGTTGATTACGTGTGAGAGCCTGAACTTGGATAATTGACACACGATCACGTAAACAATACTGCTCTGTGTACCTATGCAGCTTCGCAAAATAATTGTCTGAAAATAAAAAATTAAACTCTTCACTCGAGAGAAGACTTGAACCAAGGTCCTCTCGTTCAGCAGCTCCTCACGCTAACCATAGGACCACGGCGCTCCTGAGCTCACGTTCTCCTTGATGCTGCATATCTTGCCCATGGACTACTCAGTTTATATATTTTGCTTATTTTTTTCATAGTTCCACACAACTTCTTCCTGTTTTCTCGAGTGATCTGTGTTCAGTTTTTCAAAGCCAACTTATAACTAAATCTAAGGGGGATGCGATGGGGAGGTTCCCTTGTTAGGATTAGCATTATGCTGACACGCCAGGGCGTGTAAGACATCGGTAAAAAAATAATACTAGATGCACAGAAACCCGTGCAAAATCCCTTTGGCTGCGCTGTTTTGTGTAACAAGAACCCTTTCAGCATGGCCGGATTTACACGTAGACCAGATCAGCCCGAGCCTACAGCCTCATTTACGCAATCGACTTTCTTCTGTCAGGTGACGCTAGAGTCTGCTGCAGCGCCCCTGGCGTTTTGTTCCTGTACTAATTCTCGTCAGTCGTCTGTAATCTGTGGTCGTTTTCGTTTTTCCATTTACACGAAAGCGCCAAAATTGCGTGTCTTGTGCAATCTGTTGACAGTGAGGTTATGATGGATGGTCTTTTATACAAAAAAAAAAAAAAAAATCGAAATATGGTGACAATGTAGAAACAAGCAATGATAATGCAGTTTATTTTTTATCAAAACGTATTTCATATTTGATACTCTTCACAAAGGGCATATGGTAAATTCTCCACACTCCAGAAAAATGAAAGAATAACGAACGTGTAGTCCAAACACGAAAAAATACTGATGGAAAAAAATTGCAACATCGACAAATAATTAATGTTGAGTAGTGAAATTTTGGGAATACATTTGTGTAGGTAACATATGTACGTGATTCACATTGTAAGATCACAGGTAAACATACGCGCGAGATAAGTCATTGCAAATGAGAAATGTTGGTACAGTAATAACCGCGAGAATGTTGACTGTAGAACATGCATACATTGTGTTGTAGGGGTCTACAGGTGTCGGATGTTTGTGTGTGGGATGGAGTTCCATGCCTGTTGTACTTGGTCGCTCAATATGGGGACGTTTAATGCTGTTTGCCGATGACTCTGGAGTTGTCGTCCGATGATATCTCGTTTGTGCTCGATTGGAGACAGATTTGGTGGTCGAGCAGGAGAGCATAATGGGTTCCTTCAACGGTATCTGGGCGAGCCGTTATCCAGCCTCCTGTAATGTTATTCATGAATGGCAGCACAACCGGTCGAACCACCAGATTGCCGAATAAATTTGAAGAGTCTGTGGGCTAACCACGAGAGTGCTCCTACTGTCATACGAAATCGCACCTCACACCATAACTCCAGGTGTAGATCCGGCGTGTCTAGCACACAGACACGTTGGTTGCAGGCGCTCAGTTGGCCTCCTCCAAACTATCACACGGCCATCACTTTCACCGGGGCAGAACCAACTTTCTTCATAAAACACAACAGTCATCGTTTGACACCACTGAAGTCGCAAATGGAGATGGTTTGGAGTCAGTGGAATACACACTACAGGGCGTCTGGCTCGGAGCTGTACTTGAAGTAACCGATTTATAACAGTTTGTTGTTCCACTGTGACGCAAACTGCTGCTCAAATTGCTGCTGCAGGTGCAGTACGATGCGTCAGAGCCATATACCGAATATGATTGTCTTCCCTCTTGGTAGTGTCACTAGGCTGTCCAGAGCGCGGTCTTCTTGCGACTGCGCATTCTCGTAACCCCCTGTGCCAGCGTTTATATACAGTGGGTTTCTGCAATCTTGCAGAAGGAACATCCAGCTTCTCGTAGCCCTATTACACCTCGTACAAACTCACTGAGGTGTTGATAAGAGCGTCTTTATCGCCTCACAGGCATTCTTGACTATCATCAACTCACTACGTCCAGTCTCAAAGTTAACCTGATTTGCATCCTCGTGGCGCTACTAACGCCACTCTTACACAAGTAGCGCGAAATTTTAACAGACATCACCTTTCAGCTGTAGAAACATGCCTACCACCTTTGGTTATGTCGCACAACTACTCCTTGGTGCTGCAATTCTTTTCCGTCAGTGCATGTATGGGAATGGACGGACGTATGTCGTAATGTCCATCTCTCCCGTCTCTCTGACCATTTCTCCCTCACCCTTTCTCTGTCACCTTCTTCCCCTCTCTGTTATTATTATTCTCCTCCTCCTCCTCCTCCTCCTCCTCCTCCTCCTCCTCCTCCTGCCTGTGTCCATTCCCCCCTCTCCCCCCTGCCCACGCCTCTTCTACCCATCTCCTCTTCCCCCTCTCTCTTTGAGCCTTGTCGATTGTTGTTGCAAGGAAAACCGTGATTGGGAAACTGAGTCACTTAAAATAAACTGGTAAATTGGTTAGGATCATTGGTATATGGGGTATAAGAGAGACATATCAAGCTTCAGTGACAGTATTTCGCATGGTTTTAATCTACAAATGGGTAGGATTACAAAGGTTCGGACTTTTCGGATTCCATAGCAGTATTCTAACCATGAGCTGATAAGCAATAATACACCTTCCCTGTTTTCTGTTAAAACGACTCTGAGGAATAAAACGAAACAGCATATTGTTGTGTTTAAAACTGTATGACAGGAGGAAGAATATCTAGACAGGAGAAACAATTTGTCTAATGATTTAAATACTCTGATATTGTAGTTAAAACTACCTGTGAGAAAGAAAACTGAACTGCCCATTTTCACAGCACAGCATTTTCTTCCTCTCAGTCAGTTTTAAAAGAAAACCTGTATATTGTTTCTCTGTCTAGATATTCTTTCTCCTAACATACAATTTTAAACAAATAACAGGAAAGGTGTATGTACGGCTTATCACCTTGTGGTTAGAATACTACTACGGAATTTGAAAAGTCCGAAACTTTGTAATCCACCCGTTCGCAGATTAAAAACCATGCGAAATACTGTCATTGAAGCTTCTATCCTTACAGAGCCAGCATCTGGATATATCTCTCTTATACCCCACATACTAATGGTCCCGACCGATTTACCAATTCATTTTAAGCGACTCAGTTTCTCAATCAAGGTTTTCTTTGCAACAACAATAAACAAGGCTCAAACTCAGAGAGAGGGGAAAGAGGAAATGAGTAGTGGTGGGGAGGGGGGGGGGGCAGAGATGACGCAGGAGGGGAGGAGAATAGCGGAGAGGGGGAGAAAGTGGTAAGACTACCTATCTGAATGTTTGTCAGACTATTATGGTGTAATCTGAAGTAAACCGATGAACTTTTCGCGGTTTTTGCTAACAATGTTTGCCTACTATGTTTAACATATTCGTATATTAATATGTTGTTGTTGTTGTTGTGGTGGTCTTCAGTCCTGAGACTGGTTTGATGCAGCTCTCCATGCTACTCTATCCTGTGCAAGCTTCTTCATTCACAATACCTACTACAGCCTACATCCTTCTGAAACTGCTTAGTGTATTCATCTCTTGGTCCCCCTCTACGATCCACGCTGTCCTCTAGTACTGAATTGGTGATCCCTTGATGCCTCAGAACATGTCCTACCAACCGATCCCTTCTTCTAGTCAAGTTGTGCCACAAACTCCTCTTCTCCCCAATTCTGTTCAATACCTCCTCATTAGATATGTGATCTACCCATCTAATCTTCAGCATTCTTCTGTAGCACCACATTTCGAAAGCTTCTATTCTCTTCTTGTCTAAACTATTTATCGTCCATGTTTCACTTCCATTCATGGCTACACTCCATACAAATACTTTCAGAAACGACTTCCTGACACTTAAATCTACACTCGATGTTAACAAATTTTTGTTCTTCAGAAACGCTTTCCTTGCCATTGCCAGTCTACATTTTATATCCTCTCTACTTCGACCATCATCAGTTATTTTGCTCCCCAAATAGCAAAACTCCTTTACTACTTTGTCTCATTTCCTAATATAATTCCCACAGCATCACCCGACTTAATTCGACTACATTCCATTATCCTCGTTTTGCTTTTTTTGATGTTCATCTTATACCCTCCTTTCAAGACACTGTCCATTCCGTTCAACTGCTCTTCCAAGTCCTCTGCTGTCTCTGACAGAATTACAATGTCATCGACGAACCTCAAAGTTTTCATTTCTTCTCCACTGATTGTTCAATATACAGATTGAATAGCATCAGGGAGAGGCTACAACACTGTCTCACTCCCTTCCCAACCTCTGCTTCCCTTTCATGTCCCTCAACTCTCATAACTGCCATCTGGTTTCTGTACAAATTGTAAATAGCCTTTCGCTCCCTGTATTTTACCCCTGCCACCTTCTGAATTTGAAAGAGAGTATTCCAGTCAACATTGTCAAAAGCTTGCTCTAAGTCTACAAATGCTAGAAACGTAGGTTTGCCTTTCCTTAATCTTTTTTCTAAGATAAGTCGTAGGGTCAGTATAGCCTCACGTGTTCCAACATTTCTACGGAATCCAAACTGATCTTCCTCGAGGTCGGCTTCTACCAGTTTTACCATTCGTCTGTAAAGAATTCGCGTTAGTATTTTGCAGCTGTGGCTTATTAAGCTGATTGTTCGGTAATTCTCACATCTGTCAACACCTGCTTTCTTTGGGATTGGAATTATATTCTTCTTGAAGTCTGAGGGAATTAGGCCTGTCTCATCCATCTTGCTCACCAGGTGGTAGAGTTTTGTCAGGAATGGCTCTCCCAAGGCCATCAGTAGTTCTAATGGAATGTTGTCTACTCCCGGAGCCTTGTTTCTACTTAGGTCTTTCAGTGCTCTGTCACTCTCTTCACGCAGTATCATATCTCCCATTTCATCTTCATCTACATCCTCTTCCATTTCCATAATATTGTCCTCAAGAACATTGCCCTTGTATGAACCCTCTATATACTCCTTCCACCTTTATGCTTTCGCTTCTTTGCTTAGAACTGGGTTTCCATCTGAGCTCTTGATATTCATGCAAGTGGTTGTCTTTTCTCCAAAGGTCTCTTTAATTTTCCTGTAGGCAGTATCTATCTTACCCCTAGTGAGATAAGCCTCTACATCCCTACATTTGTCCTCTAGCCATCCCTGCTTAGCCATTTTGCACTTCCTGTCGGTCTCATTTTTGAGATGTTTGTATTCCTTTTTGCCTGCTTCATTTACTGCATTTTTATATTTTCTCCTTTGTTCAATTAAGTTCAATATTTCTTCTGTTACGCAAGGATTTCTAGTAGCCGTCGTCTTTTTAACTACTTGATCCTCTGCTACCTTCACTACTTCATCCCTCAAAGCTACCCATTCTTCTTCTACTGTATTTCTTTCCCCCATTCGTGTCAATTGTTCCCTTATACTTTCCCTGAAACTCTGTACAACCTCTGGTTTAGTCAGTTTATCCAGGTCACATCTCCTTAAATTCCCACCTTTTTGCAGTTTCTTCAGTTTTAACCTACAGTTCATAACCAATAGATTGTGGTCAGAGTCCGCATCTGCCCCTGGAAATGTCTTACAATTTAAAACCTTGTTCCTAAATCTCTGTCTTACCGTTATATAATCTATCTGAAACTTTCCAGTATCTCCAGGGTTCTTCCATGTATACAATCTTCTTTCATGATTCGTATATTAATATATTTTTATAAATTTAAAATGTATGGCCATCCAGCTTTATTGGAGTAGGTACCGGGTAAAAATCTGAAGTAAATCGATCAAGAACTTTTCCGGATTGTTGGTAGCAACGTTAAATTACGACTTGTCTTCATATTGTAGTATAGACATGCTTTGATGAGCTTTTGCTTCATCCAGTACGGAACCGGAACAGTATTAACATACGGATCAGCATATAGTAGGAAACGATGGTAATGTTTGGCTTGTGGGGCGCTCAACTGCGCGGTTATCAGCGAAACGATGGTAATAATGAAAACCCTTGCACTGAATTAGATATTAATATTTCGTCGTCTCAAAATCTACGTCCTTTGAAAATTGCCTACCCTTCAGTTTTAGCCGTAACAGCACGTGCATGCACACACGAGGTATCATAACGACGTCGCTTAATAACTTTCGACTCGATCGTTTCCGGAGCAAGGTCTTCTACCTCAAACTGATACATTTACCCTTTTTCATTATTCCTCAAAATTTGTATCATCACCACAGGATCACAGATATGGAAGAATCAATCGTGTCGCTAAATTTAAATACCTGGCGGACTGATTACCTCGAATGGAATTACATAAAGGGACCTCGACTGTAAGAGGAGAAAAGTGGAAATAGCACTATAAACCAACCGGAATATACAGAAAAATAAATGCTTTTCCGAAAATAAAAAAAAATCACTATCATAAATACACCAAGGTTACGAAAGTCATGGGATAGCGATATGCACATATACAAATGGCGGCAGCATCACGTAGGTATACGAGGTATAAAAGGGCAGTGCGTCGGCGGAGCTGTCATTTGCACTCAGGTGATTCATGGGGAAAATGTTCCCCACGTGATTATGGCCGCACGACGGGAGTTGACCGATTTTAAACGCTGAACGGTAGTTGGAGCTAGACGCATGGGACATTCCATTTCGGAAATCGTTGGGGAATTCAGTATTTCGACATCCACTGTGTCAAGAGTGTGGCAAAAATATCAAATTTCATGCGTTACCTCTCACCACGGACGCCCGCATCTCGTGGTCGTGCGGTAGCGTTCTCGCTTCCCACGCCCAGGTTCCCGGGTTCGATTCCCGGCGGGGTCAGGGATTTTCTCTGCCTCGTGATGGCTGGGTGTTGTGTGATGTCCTTAGGTTAGTTAGGTTTAAGTAGTTCTAAGTTCTAGGGGACTGATGACCATAGCTGTTAAGTCCCATAGTGCTCAGAGCCATTTTTTTCTCACCACGGACACCACAATGGCCGACGGCCTCCATTTATCGACCGTGAGCAGCGGCCTCTGTGTGGAGTTTCCAGTGGCAAGAGAAAAGCACCACTGCGTGCAACAGTCGAAAAAATCAATGTGAGACGTATTAAGAACGTATCCTTTCGGACAGTGTGGTGAAACTTGGTGTTAATGGGGGGATGGCAGCAGACTACCGATACGAATAGCCTGACGTGGCTTGCAGCGCCTCTCCCGGGCTCGAGGCCATATCCGTCGGACTCTAGACGACTGGAAAACCATGGCCTGGTCAGATGGGTCCCAATTTGAGTTCGTAAAAGCTGATGGCTGGGTTTGAGTGTGGCACACACCCTACGGAGCCATGGACCCAAGCTATCAGCGAGGCACTGTGCAAGATGGTGGTGGCTGCATAGTGATGTGGGCTGTGTTTACGTGGAATAAACTGGGTCCTCTGATCCAAATGAACCAATCATTGACTGAAAATGGTTATCTTCGGCTATTTGGAGACCATTTGCAGCCTTTCGGATCTCATGTACCCAAACAAAGTTGGGAGTTTTATGGATGACAATACGCCATGTCACTGGGCCGCAATTGTTCGCATTTGGTTTGAAGAACATTCTGGACAATTCGGTTGGTTGATTTGGGGGAGGGGACCGAGCAGCGAGGTCATCGGTCCCATCGGACAATTCAGGTAAATGATTTGGCCACACAGATCGCCCGACATGAATCCGATCTAACATTTGTGAAACGTTATCGCGAGGTCAACTCGTGCACGATATCTTGCACCGGCAATACGTTCTTAATTATGGGCGGCAATAGAGGCAGCATGGTTCAATATTTCTGCAGAGGAGTTCCAAAGACTTGTTGAGTTCATGCAACTAGCTGGACTTAGGGTTGCAAAATCGCACTTAAAAATATCGATGTTGAGACATCAATGTTCACATGAACAATTAACGATGTTAAAAACCATCATTCTTAAAAACGGCCATCGATGTTTTTAGATGTTTCTATATATCTCAGAAATATTTGAAAAGCACGCCGTAATGATAACTAACGTTAACTTACACTCTGTGCAATTAATTATACCGACTGATATGATGATCAACAATCTTCATAAAAGTCTGATAATGAAACTAAATAAAATGTATCCTGTAAAGAAAATTCACTGTTTTTATCGTTGAAACAATTTAACTTTTTGAATTTAACAATTTATATACAAAATTTAGGAGAAGAATGTTAGATAGTATAGTGCCTAGCACTCTGTTTCTTTCCTGGGTGATGCTTGCCCCTGTCTCGAGAACAATCGCTCGCTTGGAACAGATATGGTGGTGATGGGGAGATACATCTTTGCAATTTTTCCAACTTTCGGGAAAAGTAATTTCACGTGTTCTCATATGTCGATAGTCTCTCTTTTTACAAAGGTGACAGGAGACGCCAAGTATATCTGAAACTAAGTTTCAGTAATGTTTCCTGCAGATGTTGACTTATGTCTCATGTTTTTGTGTGCTAACTGATACTGGTATTTTCAGATGTCGAGCTCTGAAACTTCTTTTCAAACTCATCGCATGTATCATTCATCGTCGTAGGTATGTTAAATTCCCTTGTGTATTTAAGTATCTAATTACCTCTCATTGAGCCACAGCATCTCTGAAGTGCCTAACTTGAATCTTGGGTCAAAAGACGTTGAAACCGTCAAAATGGCGGAATGTTCTAAGCTGTCAGACCGTCTTGGCTGTTTTTCTTTATTTCTTGGTTTCATGTTTACGACTGCGTCCTGAACATATTTGACTAACGGGGTCACTTTGCTTACTAAGAGTCCCCTGAAATTTCTTTTGTTAATTTTTGAAATGGTCGTAGCAATTCCGCCCTTTCTTTGGCACAGTCTAAATCACTATTGGAAACCATTCGGGGGGTAGTGCCTGCCGAGTTCAACATCCGTTCATATTACATTAGCTGGCCAAACTTTAGTATTAGTCCAGGCAGAAGGAAAATTGATCAACCTATCTCGTATTTTGCATATTATTCTTAAAAATCATTTCCAACTTACGGTATGATAAGTAATGTGATTTCAAACACTATACAGCCTCTTCTCTACAAAATACGGGAGTATGTCTATGCACTGCAATTGCTTCCACGTTTTGTATGGAAGTGTTACCCACGAATTTCTCTTCTCCATCTTCGACAAAATTGTTCTTGCACGATCGAGTTGCTAGTTCGTGTGTATTGGATTCTGGGATCAACAAAAATTTAATTTTCAGTAATTCATATAATTATTGTTCCAATTTCAAAATTTAAACTGTCGTCAAAATCATTAAGAACTATAACCTTCTGCTGAAGGTTTAACGCAGTAACTCAAGTTTTAAAGTTAGGTTCAAATGGTTCAAATGGCTCTGAGCCCTATGGGACTCAACTGCTGAGGTCGTAAGTTTCCTAGAACTTAGAACTACTTAAACCTAACTAACCTAAGGACATCACACACATCCATGCCCAAGGCAGGATTCGAACCTGCGACCGTAGCGGTCGCGCGGTTCCAGACTGTAGCGCCTAGAACCGCTAGGCCGCTCCGACCGGCTTTAAAGTTAGGAACTGTGTGTTTGTCTCGCGCCAGCGTATCTCACTTGCAAATTACTTAAACTAGATTCATCTACTATTTGAGAGCATTAAAGGAGTATCAACAAACTTTACACGTAATATCAAACCTCGAAACTTTTTAACGTTAACACCCCAACAGAGCAAAGAAAAAAATGTTTATCGCTGACTACATTTTTACTATTCGTGCAGTAAAACTTCGGTATCAGGGATGAAGTTTTAATTTATCACTTCTTTACTGGTAACTCTATTCGCAACGCATTTTTCGGAGAGTATTTAGATATACCAACGAAAGAACCCGCAAAATTATACCACTGTACGACACACAGTTCAGGAGATACGTCAAAAACAGAGCTATGTGAAAAACTAGCTTCTGCTTAAAAGGGAACTATTCGATTCGTTAAATAATGGAGAATCGGGATAGAAGTGGGTGGGAGGAGGGTTACTGGTAATAGCTAATATGCTATTGTTATATCTAAAGAATAGTTTACTATTTCTTTTTAATGTCAATGAATTTTTCGCAGTAATTATCCTTTGAAGCACGGAAGCTGCTATAACTTTTAATATTACATCGCTGATTGTATTTCGTGTATCATTTGTCTTACAGCCGATGTGGAGTTTTTAGTCTGCTGTCTTCACCTTACTCTAAGGCAACCTTTTCTCAGCATTGATAGTAGCAGCACGTAATTAAAGACTGCTCTCATTAAGTACGATTTTGTGTATAAAAAATGGCTCTGAGCACTATGGGACTTAACATCTGTGGTCATCAGTCCCCTAGAACTTAGAACTACTTAAACCTAACTAACCTAAGGACATCACACACATCCATGCCCGAGGCAGGATTCGAACCTGCGACCGTAGCGGTCACGCGGTTCCAGACTGAAGCGCCTAGAACCGCACGGCCACACCGTATATGTATATCGAGAGTGGTGTACGACACTCAGGGACATAGCAATTCATGTGGACGGATTTTTATAGATATTAAAAATTAAGGTAAGCAAACTTGTACACATTACTCATTTGTATACTGTTCATTGTACAAAGATATCTCTTTCTGTCGAAGTTACTATTCCGAGCATTGCGCGGTGTCCATGAGTTTGCGCTCTGAGCAACTGCGACAGCAAATAATTGAAGGTAAACTGATGCAGCATTTTGTTCTCGCGGAAGCCAGCAGTTGTTTTAAGTAGAAAAGTGGCTGCAACACGCTTTGAATGTTATTTATGTTTTAATACCACAATATTTTCCTTCACAGTTTTTAAGATGCCTCATATGCCTCATATTTCATTGTAGATATTTTTATTACACGTACTCCTGAGTAATAATGAAGTCAGTTTGTTGTAGAGAGAGATATCGATGTCTTAAAAGTCACTCACCAGGACTCAGAAACGGCAGGCTGGCAGACGCTTCCTGTGTAGATGGCCCCGTCGTACTGAGTCACGTACCTCTACGCGGGCGCATCTTATCCCACTCAATGGGCCCAGACACCACGTGGGAACTGCTGGGAGCATGTGAAGGGTCACGGATAGGTCACCTGCCGCTCGTGCTTCATTAAACGTCATCACTGTGACACACTTCCTTCCAACCAGACTAGACAGCACGTGGCCGTGAACTGACCCGAGCAGCGTAACTAAATTGAACGCTTCTAAGCGGCCGAGATATGGTCAGGATGTCAGGCCTTCACCTGTATCGTGGCTTCGCCAGCAAGGCTATCGTGCCCAATACGGAATACATGGCAGTTGACTCAGGTCAAGAGCTATCTCGAATAATGCAAGGTCCGAACTCATTGGGAATCTGCGCGTAAGTAGATCGGCAGATGGTCCAGTCGCTAGTTGGTCGTAGACACCACGTTTCCCACATGGCTTCCCGATTGCTTATTCCCCTGTGTGCTGTTTCTTCCTGCAGGGTTCAACGAGTAAAAAGCTTAAATCATTCCACTTCCAACGAAGTTTTCAGAATTGGGTAAGTGCGTTGTGTAGTCTTTGAGAGCATCTCGTCAGTTCTGCCTGTGGTGGCTTGATACGAATGACACCACTCTGCCTGCATTTTTTTTTTATTTTCTTAACGTAGTTCGATTTAACATAGGACCAGGGCTCTCTCCACATATGAAAAACGTGCAATATTATAAAGTTTTACTTAAATAATTATAACACTATACATACACAATGAAACGTATCATCAGCTTGGGGAAAGTCGAACGGTCTTTAGAAAAGGAAGATCCTGTGTGAAGTTGGTGCTTCAAAAGAGTACTGGAAAATTACCACTTGTAACACAATTTAGAGATTTCAAAAAAGCGTACGATTCGGTGAATACGGGAGTGCTATTCGAGGTACGGATAGAATTCGGAGTGTGCGCCAAGAAACTGAAGTCATCAAGCAGACGTTACCGGTGACCTGTTTGGAGGAAAAATTGATGGAGTTTTCCAATATTTAACCTGCGGTCGGACAGGGTGATGGTCTGCCTTAGCTGTGTTTTGGAGACCACACGCGAAAGCGAAAAACTGGACAGGAAAATGCTGCTAAACCAAGTATGAACTGGAGGGTCCAGAAGCGAAACAACTTTACAGTTAAACACAGAAAAATAGCGCGCAGAAAAAGCCAGTCTCCAAATTTATTTTTATAAACACAAAATATGACACACATCAAAGCATTCCTTATCATCTCTAGGCACACCATGCTAAGATGGAAGGAGATGAAAATATCTCTAGGAAATCTTACGACTTAAAATAGCGAAGGAGATACCAAAGCACCTAACGAGACATGATGGCCAGGCCAGCCGGTGTAGCCAACGCCGGCACGGTAGCTCAGCGTGTTCGGTCAGAGGGTTAGCAGCCCTCTGTAATAAAAAAAACTGAGTTAACCAATCAAAGACGAGCTTAAACGGATGTCTTACGACATCCGCCCCGAGCACACACAACGAACGAAAACGAACAAACTGAGAATTAAAAAAAAAAAAAAAAGCGGTTCTGGCGCTCCAGTCTGGAACCGTGCGACCGCTACGGTCGCAGGTTCGAATCCTGCGTCGGGTATGGATGCGTGTGATCTTACGTTAGTTAGTTTTAAGTAGTTCTAAGTTCTACGGGTCTGATGACCTCAGATGTTAAGTCCCATAGTGCTCAGAACCATTTGAACCATTTGAACCATTTTTTGAACATGATGGCCACTGATTATCGCAAGATACATCCTTTATACGAGGGTGAATCAAATATAAACGGGATTTTTGTTCCTGAACGTCGACAGTCGGTAGGACCGGACGTGCGTTTCTAATACTGTTGCGCGGGATCGTTAGAAGTGGGGAGAGCCGGCCGTTACTTCCAACAACTTCGTCAGTAAAGTTCACCCACTCGCGACGTCGAAGCAACACTGCACAGTTATAATATTTCTTGGCCGCGAAGGAGTTCAAGCGACGGAAATTGTCCAGAGAGTGACTGCACAGTTCGGTGATCAAATATTGTCAAGGATGGGTGTGTGTGCCTGACAAAGAGCTTTTCAAATATCGACTGTATGATCGCCGTCCTCGGACTAGCGTTATAGACCAGGGGTCTCCAAACGTTTTAGTCTGCGGGCCACATTGATTCTTCCACGAAGTCAGAAGGGCCATGATTAAAGAACCCTAGCACTCCATGATCACCGTAATGTAAGGCTAAAGGAAAGATGAAATCGCAAAAATCTAAGGTTGTGGGAATAGCTAGCACTGAAACGAACTACGATTTTTATTTATTTACATAATTTTGATTGGTGGACGTACCTGACCGAATTTCTGGCATATTTTATTCTGGCGAATTTCACCGACAAAAAAGTATGTCACTGCACATTATTCACGAAAGCGTCCTGCAAAGTTAACGAAATCTCAAAATCATTGTTAGCAACACTATTACTACAAGACGTAACAGAGGTAGAGTATGTCAGCGCATTGTTATTTCAAGCAGCGCAACAATAAATTTAGTTATGTAGTCTTGTAGCGAGTAGCAGAGCCAGAGCATATATTTGATAGTTCTGTTGCGTGATTGTGTCTATGTTGCGAGTGGCTCACGAGTTTTTTAGTGTCTTATGCGCTTTACTAGTAGGTGTGGGACAATTCAAAGTTTCAATTCGAAGAGACAAGGAAAATCTGAAAATCGAAATACGTAAAGAAAGTGAAACCTTGCTAAAGGAAGCATCTTCCGTAATGATTGATTACTAAGGCTAGTCGTCGAAGTAGCGTCCATTTGAAAGACTTGCATCAGACTAGTGGTTCAAATGATTCAAATGGCTCTGAGCACTATGGGACTTCTGAGTTCATCAGTCCCCTAGAACTTAGGACTACTTAAACCTAACTAACCTAAGGACATCACACACATCCATGTCCGAGGCAGGATTCGAACCTGCGACCGTAGCGGTCGCGCGGTTCCAGACCGTAGCGCCTAGAACCGCTCGGCCACCCCGGACGGCTCAGACTTGTGAGTAGAATAAATTGCAAAGAATTTTTTTTACTTCAAATGTTTCCGCCAAACTAGTCCGTTAACCTTTTTTTTTTCATTATCGCACGGAGAATGGTCTGTCTGTTTATTGTGGATAGCCACAAGTTTAACCGTGACCTTCCGCTTTGTAAAGATTTAGCTCCGACAATGTCGCGGTGTATTGGTCACGATAGGCCTCAATTGCTTGCAGTATAGGCACCACCTCAAATATTTGGCGGGCCGGATACCAGGGATGTCCGGCCAGCTAACGCGGGCCGGTTTGCCGGCCCTCGCGGGCCGATTTCGGCCCGCGGTCCGTAGTTTGGAGACCCCTGTTATAGAGGAATACATTCGTGCAGTTCGAGAAATCTTTGAAGGCGATTTGACGGGCTAGAGTATTAGAAATTGCAGAACAGGTCGGAATAAGTTATGGAAACTGTCAACTGACCATCACAAACTATAACACTGTTCAATCATTCATCTAGATTTATAAAAAAATTTAGCACTTAAAATATGCCATAATGTAAGTGTGATATGTAAAGACCTTTTGAAAAGTATGATATATATGTGATGTTAGAGCGCTTTGCTAATGTATATTTGTCACTCGTTTAAAGAAATTTGTGAAATGTATAATTTACTAAATAGTATTTTGTCATGGGTGAATGAAATGAAAATGTTTGTAGTTTTATATATTTGTGCAAGTTGTCATTTGTATAAAGTAATACATGCTTAGGGTCAGAGGTTGGTGATCGACTGCTTAAAGCCTTCTACGATGAAGAGAAACTGCCCAGCGGATAGACAGTTACTTGCCGTTTAATGTCCGTTGTCGGACATAAAAAATAAAATAAAACAATAATAATAATAGAGAAACTGCGGTTTGAACGCGATTTCCATATATCTAATGCAGAAACAGTTCTAGCAATGCTACTATCAGTGTAATAATTGCAATGATGAACACAATTTGCAGTAACAGTACTAAGGATAAATGCTTCAAGGATTTCCTGTAGCGTCAAAATTATGTATAATCTCAAGCTTTCGACGACTTCCTCTGTCTTCATCGTCAGAAGACTTCAGTAGGCCGTGTGGTACTTTATTCAGTTCGCCGAATAATGCCATGGAGACGTCACGAAGTCAGGAAACTTTCCTGTTCTATAACAGATTATGTCGGTGTCTGAGATGAAAGAATATCATTAGCGATGCCGATTTTGTAAGGTTGTGGATAATACAGCTGCCCGCATCTCGTGGTCGTGCGGTAGCGTTCTCGCTTCCCACGCCCGGGTTCCCGGGTTCGATTCCCGGCGGGGTCAGGGATTTTCTCTGCCTCGTGATGGCTGGGTGTTGTGTGCTGTCCTTAGGTTAGTTAGGTTTAAGTAGTTCTAAGTTCTAGGGGACTGATGACCACGGCAGTTGAGTCCCATAGTGCTCAGAGCCATTTGAACCATTTTTGATAATACAGCTTATTTCTTTGTAGCTTTTCAGCGTTAAGTTCGCATTTCCGTTCACTGCTAACGATATAGCTGCTTCCGGATTAAAGCAGTCGTAACAGATCTTCTTTGATGAGGGAATCCCAGCAAACAAATGTACGGTAATACGTTTTCGTTCCATCGAACATAATCGTACGTTTGTTTATGAGGCTTTATTCGGCAATAGCACATTTCTCGATATCGTGATGTTTAACGTGGCCTTGGTGATATATGCAGCATTCTGAAATCGCACGAATTGACGGACCAATGGAACTGCTGTCACATTCAGAAGGTGTCGTGTGAATCTCATAGGCGCACGCACGATTACGCAATGTTCTAAAACTCATTTTACTATTTTGTATGACGAAATATAAAAATAAAAAAGCTGGCAACCCTATAAACTGCCAATTTCATTATGTAGAAGAGGTAAAAGAATTAGTCAGTTTCACTGTAATTCCATGACAAACTCTCATCAAAGGCAACGGACTTAAAAGATCCTCGTGTCACTTCAATGTTGTGACGACGATGGACCACGAACATGCCTGGTTGGTGGAAATATTAGAACTTTGCTGTCTCGTTCTGATGTGACAAGACATATCTCAGTCCCTTACATGTCCTGCAACTCCAGTACAAAGGGAGACAATTACGGGCTGAATGTGCTAACAGGGAGAAAGGAATAGCACACTGGTTCTATAACCATGTGCCATTTACTACCAGCAAGTTTAATCCATGTTGGGAAGTGGTGTGCTATGTACTCTAATTTTGCCGTAAAGGCTTAAGAACACTTTTGTGCTATACATGGGAATCGTAAAAACTGCGTCCATGCTAGGAACAACTTCATACTCCTCCTTTTGACATGGTAATCTCGTTTATTTGTAGTGTTGAGGAGGTGCGAAATCTTTTTTTCTGCTTCTTTTCTTCTACAGAATTGCAAAAACGCAACGAGGAAAATTATAGTCATCAGTCTAGTAAGCATGCTTATAAGCGTGCCTGCAAATACATTAAATGAGGTAATGAAGCCTTTTTACTAGCGAGGTAGGCACTACAAGACACTATTCGTTCCATCAAAATGTTGTTGTTGTTGTGGTCTTCAGTCCTGAGACTGGTTTGATGCAGCTCTCCATGCTACTCTATCCTGTGCAAGCTTCTTCATCTCCCAGTACCTACTGCAACCTACATCCTTCTGAATCTGCTTAGTGTATTCATCTCTTGGTCTCCCTCTACGATTTTTACCCTCCACGCTGCCCTCCAATGCTAAATTTGTTATCCCTTGATGCCTCAAAACGTCCAACCAACCGATCCCTTCTTCTTGTCAAGTTGTGCCACAAACTTCTCTTCTCCCCAATCCTATCCAATACCTCCTCATTAGTTACGTGATCTACCCACCTTATCTTCAGCATTCTTCTGTAGCACCACATTTCGAAAGCTTCTATTCTCTTCTTATCCAAACTAGTTATCCTCCATGTCTCACTTCCATACATGGCTACACTCCATACAAATACTTTCAGAAACGACTTCCTGACACCTAAATCTATACTCGATGTTAACAAATTTCTCTTCTTGAGAAACGCTTTCCTTGCCATTGCCAGTCTACATTTTATATCCTCTCTACTTCGACCATCATCGGTTATTTTACTCCCTAAATAGCAAAACTCCTTTACTACTTTAAGTGTCTCATTTCCTAATCTAATTCCCTCAGCATCACCCGACTTAATTTGACTACATTCCATTATCCTCGTTTTGCTTTTGTTGATGTTCATCTTATATCCTCCTTTCAAGACACTGTCCATTCCGTTCAACTGCTCTTCCAAGTCCTTTGCTGTCTCTGACAGAATTACAATGTCATCGGCGAACCTCAAAGTTTTTACTTCTTCTCCATGAATTTTAATACCTACTCCGAATTTTTCTTTTGTTTCCTTTACTGCTTGCTCAATATACAGATTGAATAACATCGGGGAGAGGCTACAACCCTGTCTCACTCCCTTCCCAACCACTGCTTCCCTTTCATGCCCCTCGACTCTTATAACTGCCATCTGGTTTCTGTACAAATTGTAAATAGCCTTTCGCTCCCTGTATTTTACCCCTGCCACCTTTAGAATTTGAAAGAGAGTATTCCAGTCAACATTGTCAAAAGCTTTCTCTAAGTCTACAAATGCTAGAAACGTAGGTTTGCCTTTTCTTAATCTTTGTTCCAAGATAAGTCGTAAGGTCAGTATTGCCTCACGTGTTCCAACATTTCTACGGAATCCAAACTGATCTTCCCCGAGCTCCGCTTCTACCAGTTTTTCCACTCGTCTGTAAAGAATTCGCGTTAGTATTTTGCAGCTGTGACTTATTAAACTGATAGTTCGGTAATTTTCACATCTGTCAACACCTGCTTTCTTTGGGATTGGAATTATTATATTCTTCTTGAAGTCTGAGGGTATTTCGCCTGTCTCATACATCGTGCTCACCAGATGGTAGAGTTTTGTCATGACTGGCTCTCCCGAGGCCATCAGTAGTTCTAATGGAATGTTGTCTACTCCCGGGGCCTTGTTTCGACTCAGGTCTTTCAGTGCGCTGTCAAACTCTTCGCGCAGTATCTTATCTCCCATTTCGTCTTCATCTACATCCTCTTCCATTTCCATAATATTGTCCTCAAGTACATCGCCCTTGTATAAACCCTCTATATACTCCTTCCACCTTTCTGCCTTCCCTTCTTTGCTTAGAACTGGGTTGCCATCTGAGCTCTTGATATTCATACAAGTGGTTCTCTTATCTCCAAAGGTCTCTTTAATTTTCCTGTAGGCAGTATCTATCTTACCCCTAGTGAGACAGGCCTCTACATCCTTACATTTGTCCTCTAGCCATCCCTGCTTAGCCATTTTGCACTTCCTGTCGATTTCATTTTTGAGACGTTTGTATTCCTTTTTGCCTGCTTCATTTACTGCATTTTTATATTTTCTCCTTTCATCAATTAAATTCAATATTTCTTCTGTTACCCAAGGATTTCTATTAGCCCTCGTCTTTTTACCTACTTGATCGTCTGCTGCCTTCACCACTTCATCCCTCAGAGCTACCCATTCTTCTTCTACTGTATTTCTTTCCCCTATTCCAGTCAATTGTTCCCTTATGCTCTCCCTGAAACTCTGTACAACCTCTGGTTCTTTCAGTTTATCCAGGTCCCATCTCCTTAAATTCCCACCTTTTTGCAGTTTCTTCAGTTTCAATCTGCAGTTCATAACCAATAGATTGTGGTCAGAATCCACATCTGCCCCAGGAAATGTCTTACAATTTAAAACCTGGTTCCTAAATCTCTGTCTTACCATTATATAATCTATCTGAAACCTGTCAGTATCTCCAGGCTTCTTCCATGTATACAGCCTCCTTTCATGATTCTTGAACCAAGTGTTAGCTATGATTAAGTTATGCTCTGTGCAAAATTCTACAAGGCGGCTTCCTCTTTCATTCCTTCCCCCCAATCCATATTCACCTACTATGTTTCCTTCTCTCCCTTTTCCTACTGACGAATTCCAGTCACCCATGACTATTAAATTTTCGTCTCCCTTCACTACCTGAATAATTTCTTTTATCTCGTCATACATTTCATCTATTTCTTCATCATCTGCAGAGCTAGTTGGCATATAAACTTGTACTACTGTAGTAGGCATGGGCTTTGTGTCTATCTTGGCCACAATAATGCGTTCACTATGCTGTTTGTAGTAGCTAACCCGCACTCCTATTTTTTTATTCATTATTAAACCTACTCCTGCATTACCCCTATTTGATTTTGTATTTATAACCCTGTAATCACCTGACCAAAAGTCTTGTTCCTCCTGCCACCGAACTTCACTAATTCCCACTATATCTAACTTTAACCTATCCATTTCCCTTTTCAAATTTTCTAACCTACCTGCCCGATTAAGTGATCTGACATTCCACGCTCCGATCCGTAGAACGCCGGTTTTCTTTCTCCTGATAACGACGTCCTCTTGAGTAGTCCCCGGCCGGAGATCCGAATGGGGGACTATTTTACCTCCGGAATATTTTACCCAAGAGGACGCCATCATCATTTAATCATACAGTAGAGCTGCATGTCCTCGGGAAAAATTACGGCTGTAGTTTCCCCTTGCTTTCAGCCGTTCGCAGTACCAGCACAGCAAGGCCGTTTTGGTTAATGTTACAAGGCCAAATCAGTCAATCATCCAGACTGTTGCCCTTGCAACTACTGAAAAGGCTGCTGCCCCTCTTCAGGAACCACATGTTTGTCTGGCCTCTCAACAGATACCCCTCCGTTGTGGTTGCACCTACGGTATGGCCATCTGTATCGCTGAGGCACGCAAGCCTCCCCACCAACGGCAAGGTCCATGGTTCATGGGGGGGTCCATCAAAATAGCAACTGAAAAAAAGATAAACATCTCAAGAAAAGGCCTCCATCCAGAGTTGATCTTGAAAAAGATTTCGGCCGAGTGGCAACGGAGCTTACATGGCAAGCTCTTCGCGCTCATCTACACTGAAGCGCCAAAGGAACTGGTACAGCCATGTGTATTCAGATACAGAGATATGTAAAAAGGCAGAACACGGTGCTGCGGTCTGCAACGCCTACATAACAAGTGTCTGGCGCAGTTGTTACATCGGTTACTGCTGGTACAATGGCAGGTTATCAAGATTTAAGTGAGTTTAGACGTGGTGTTTATGACAGGAAAGATTCCATGCTGCGTTATCGTCGTGGATGAAAGTACTTCACACAAAATAAAATGAACGTCAAAAAGTTAACTACAGCTAACCCCCATGTGGCAGCTTAACGCAGCGGTTCCTGTTGTGCAACTTGACATCAACGGTTTACTAGATTTACTGGAATTGCTTGCCGGAGGACGAGAGACTGTGGGGGAGGTTTGTAAGACGAGCAGGTGTCGAGTTGTTCTGTCACTTATTATTTTTATTTTTCTACAAAACGCACAAATCCTCATACGTCTTAGCAGCAATCCAAGGATATACTCTTCTTCATTTAAAAAAAATGCGAACTTGTCAACTTAAGAGCGATACTCTCTGCTCTTTGGAGGCAATCCTGAGTACCGTTCGCTATTTATGTAGCGACACCACTATTTTTACTACGGGTAGTGATTACCAAGCGTTCTGGAAATGAAACATTCTACAGGGGCACCTATCCGTTTCACTTCTTTCCTTGCGATAAAAAGAGTCACCAGTTTCGCTTTAATCCGCGGGCCATGGATAGTTAGTCAAAATTCTTAGGAAGATTTACACGTTCAGTAAAACAGATAAAGACTCAGTTGTGTCGTATCTCAAGGATGAGCTAGAAATCCTTAACTCTTGGCTTCAGCATGTACAAGGACCGTGGCTCAGGTGTAGAAAAACAGTTGGTCAAGGATTGGATAGGCGGGTAACTGTCGGAACGGTTCATAATAGAAGTGACCATCCATGGTATACAGCCTCTGTAAAAAAACTTCTAAAGAAATGACATTACTACACAATAGCAATAAAAAAGCGAAGGGCAACATAAAGACGGAGTTGTATGGCGTAAACGAGAGTTGGTAGGCGTGTTTCTACATCTTAAACATGCTATAGCGCCTGTATGAGGATGCAAATCACGTTTGCTTTAAATACATGTGGTTATCCCACGCACCCTGACTGCAAATTTGTACGTCAGTCTGGTGATTCGACCTGTTACGTTGCCATTCATGAACAGCATTCCAAGAGTGTGGTTCCCAGCAGAAGTAACACTCGCCCACATACCGCTGTTGTATCCCAACGTGCTCTCCAGAGTACTGACATGTTGCTTTGGCTTGCTCGATCACCAGATCTGTCTCCAATCGAGCACATGCGAGACATCATCGGACGACAATTCCAGCGTCATCCACGAACACCATTAACCATCCCTGTATTGACGGACAAAGTGCAACAGGAATGGAACTCCATCCCATAAACTGACATCCGGCACGAGTACAACACAATGCATATAGCCTTGCATTCTTGTATTCAACATTCTGGCGGTTACATCAATTATTAATGCAATAGTATTTCACAGTCGCAACGGCTTGCCTCGCGCTTACATTAACCTGTGATCTTGCAGTGTTAATCATCTAAATACACTACTGGCCATTAAAATTGCTACACCACGAACAAGACGGGCTACAGACGCGAAATTTAACCGACAGGAAGAAGATGCTGTGATATGCAAATGATTAGCTTTTCAGAGCATTCACACAAGGTTGGCGCCGGTGGCGACACCTACAACGTGCTGACATGAGGAAAGTTTCCAACCGACTTCTCATACACAAACAGCAGTTGACCGGCGAAGCCTGGTGAAACGTTGTTGTGATGCCTCGTGTAAGGAAGAGAAATGCGTACCATCGCGTTTCCGACGGATTGTAGCCTATCGCGATTGCGGTTTATCGCATCGCGACATTGCTGCTCGCGTTGGTCGAGATCCAACGACTGTTAGCAGAAAATGGAAACGGTGGGTTCAGGAGGGTAATACGGAACGCCGCGCTCGGTCCCAACGGCCTAACAGTCGAGATGACAGGCATCTTATCCGCATGGCTGTAACGGATCGTGCAGCCATGTCTCGATCCCTGAGTCAACAGATGGGGACGTTTGCAAGACAACAACAATCTGCACGAACAGTTCGACGACGTTTGCAGCAGCATGGACTATCAGCTCGGAGACCATGGCTGCGGTTAGCAAGGTTCTGTTTACAGCATCATGATGGTCGCATCCGTGTTTGGCGACATCGCGGTGAACGCACATTGGAAGCGTGTATTCGTCATCGCTATATTGGCGTATCACCCGGCGTGATGGTATGAGGTGCCATTCGTTACACGTCTCGGTCACCTCTTGTTCGCATTGACGGCAATTTCAACAGTGGACGTTACATTTCAGGTGTGTTCCGACCCTTGGCTCTACCCTCCATTCGATCCTTGCGAAACCCTACATTTCAGCAGGATAATGCACGACCACATGTTGCAGGTCCTATACGGGCCTTTCTGGATACAGAAAATGTGCGACTGCTGCCCTGGCCAGAACATTCTCCAGATCTCTCACCAATTGAAAACGTCTGGTCAATGGTGGCCGAGCAACTGGCTCGTCACAATACGCCAGTCACTACTCTTGATGAACTGTAGTATCGTGTTGAAGCTGCATGGGCAGCTGTACCTGTACACGCCATCCAAGCTCTGTTTGACTCAATGCCCAGGCGTATCATGGCTGTTATTACGGCCAGGGGTGGTTGTTCTGGGTACTGATTTCTCAGGATCTATGCACCCAAATTGCGTGAAAATGTAATCACATATAAATTTTAGTGTAATATATTTGACCAATGAATACCCGTTTATCATCTGCATTTCTTTTCGGTGTAGCAATTTTAATGGCCAGTAGTGTATGTTACCTAGACAAATGTACTCCCTAAATTCCATTACTGTGTATTAATCATTTTTCGGCGGTGCTTTTTTCCTTCCGTTAGCAGTGTGTATTACACGATTCAAACGCGACGCGCTTTTTTGGAGGACCCTTTAGAACCATATTAATTCTCGATAATTGGAATGGTTCCCTTGTCCTGCTGCACTGCGATGTCCTTCCTTGGTATCTCACTGTGGTTAGCGAAGCGTTCACACCACCAAAATACACCATTCGCAAATCGCGCAGCTCACCTCTGAACATCCTGAAAGTCTTCGCCCTATTTGCCCTAATACAGAATCCAGACACGCGAACACAGTTTGGGGATACGTCGCACGAAGGCCTGATAATCGACTTACTTCGCAAAGTTTGCACTCATCAAGTTGGAGGCTGCCATCCGGCAAACTTGTATCTCACAGGCAGAATCCACCGGTAACGGGAGCAAATCGATAACTACACCAGCCCGTCTCCACGCTATTTTCGACGCCCAGGAAGCACGTCGTCAGAAGCGTTGATTAAATCCGACGCTACGAAAAGCGCCCCCAAGTTAAACGATCGGCAAGCCGGTGGGAAGGGGGATCAGCGCTCGCGCCCCAGTTTCCCAACGGCGGCACGAGTTAAGCCAGAAAGGGATTAGGGTGCGCTCCCTTCTAGCCACCTCTGAAACCGCCGGCACACTCTTAGCCCTCTTAGTGCCAACGTCCGGGCAAAGGAGCCGCCGTAAAACTTGATCCAAGTATCAGAGTACAGGCGCAGTAGCGAGAGTATTTAGTTTCCTGCTGCAGACAAGGTAATGTGAGCTGCAGTTCTTAATTTCTAGTATATCGTGAAAGGATAGACAATATCTTCAACAGCATTTATCGAGGAAGAATCGCTCGTATCAAAAGCACAGTCCAGCTGGTCACGGAAGGATGAAGGTTCGTATGTGCGCTCTAGACTGTTTGATAGATCTGGTGTGTCTTGCAGCATTTCATCCAGTCACCGTAACATATTCTCCTGTCTTTGGCTATCTGACTACGCAACATTACTCTCTCGAAACAACGTTATTTCTGAAACTTCCTGGCAGATTATAACTGTGTTCCGGACCGAGACTCGAACTCGGGACCTTTGCTTTTCGCGGGCAAATGCTCTACCAACCGAGCTACCCAAGTACGACTCACGCCCCGTCCTCACAGCTTTACTTCTGCCAGTAGAGCACTTGCCCGCGAAACACAAAGGTCCCGAGTTCGAGTCTCGGTCCGGCACACCGTTTTAATCTGCCAGGAAGTTTCATATCAGCGCACACTCCGCTGCAGAGTGAAAATCTCATTCTGGACACTTTATTTCTATTTATAAGCATTAATAAAGACAAATTCTTAAGAAAAAGGTCACCATGAAGTGCATTTCAGCGGCTCACTACAGAGAAGCCAGTAATGACGTGTGTACCGTGATACCTTTGTCAAATGGTAACAGAGGTAAGTAGAAATAGCAGCAGACCGTTCCCACAATTACCCTTGTATCCAATCCTTGTAGCAACATGAGCCAAATGATCGTTAAGTCATTAAGTTGATACAGGACACCTACGATATTGGCACAACCGTTGCAACCATTATCAATGTGACCGTGTTCATTCACCCACAAGTCTCACTGAAATTGCACTATTCTTCACTATCGTATGTATTTTAGCAATAAACCTTTTTTTAGAAGTAAAGAAAGAATGCCATGGCACAGAAGAAGGGATTTCTGCATAGCATTGTGACCGGGGACGAAAAATGGGTTCATTACGATAACCCTAAACGCAAAACGTCATGGGGGTATCCCGGCCATGCTTCCACGTCGACGGCCAAACCGAATATTCGCGGCTCCAAGATCATGCTCTGCTTTTGGTGTGACCAACTCGTCGTCGTGTACTACGAGGTGTTGACATCAAGTGAAAAAATGACAGGTGCTCGTTATCGAACGCAATTAATGCGTTTGAGCAGAGCGTTGAAAGACAAACGGCCGCAATACAGCGAGAGGCACGATAAAGTGATTTTGCAGCACGACAATGCTCGATCTCACGTTGCAAAAAAAAAAAAAAAAAAAAAAAAAAAAAAAAGAGGTCAAAACGTACTTGGAAACGTTAAAATGGGAAGTTCTACCCGCTGTAGTCTCCAGACATCGCCGCCTCCGACTATCACATGTTTAGATCAATGGCGCATGGCCTGGCTGACCAACACTTCCGATCTCATGAAGAAGTCACAAACTGAATCGATTCGTGGATCGCTTCAAAAGATGAACAATTTTTTCGACGAGGGATTCGTACACTGCCCGAAAGATGGGAGAAAGTAGTGGCCAGCGATGGAAAATACTTTGAATGATACATGTGTACCAATTTGCTTCATTAAAGCCTCAAATGTTGGGGAAAAAACGGCGGACGAAAAGTTGTACACCTTGTACAATTCTTAGCGTGTACAGATTAATACGATTTTTAAATAGAGCACACAACAAGGACATCAAAATGAAACAAAAAACTGAGTTACAGCGGAGTATGGTACTGTTAGCAAAGATAACGTAATCGGAAACGGGGAGGTGCAAACACCAAATTCCTAGCGCACTGCGCTGAAGTCATAGGACAGCGATATGCGCATATATAGATGGCAGTAGATTCGCGTACACGAGGTTTAAAAGGCAGGCGCATTGGTGCAACTTTCATTCGTACTCACAAGGGGAGGCCGCCAATTGTGAAATTCAGATTCGATTCATATTGCGCATAATAAAAGCTCATAGCCAGAGGTGTAATGTGGCAAAGCACCAAGATGCACTTCTCAGCCGTTGTAGAGAAAATCGACAGTTAAAAGAAACCGTTGAGGTGAAATACTCTCTACGATTTGTAACTTCCTACAGCGTCGTGGCGCAGCGGTATGCGCTCGTGTTCGTAATCCGAAGGTCGCCGGATCGAATCTCGCGCCACGCAACTTTTTTTTTTTAGTATTTGTTCCAATAAAGCTTCTCATACCCATTCTATAGAAAGAGTGATTGAGGATCTGTTACCAACAACAGCAAGACGAGGATAATGTAATTCCCGGCAATCAGTTGCAACAATTATGCATATAATAAGTTGTTGAAAGTCGTTTGTCGTGGAAAAACTGGCGACTTCGAACATGATTATGTTTTCTGCAAACAAAGTTGTATTTCACAAATGTTATTAATTGTCTTCATAATGTTTACACGTGTAGTTAACGGAAGACGTAGAAACGATATTCCGAAACGAATACGTATAGTGTAAGTCAAACGTTCGAATTAGAGACCCCATGATTATATATATATGTGGTGTCACTGCCAGACACCACACTTGCTAGGTGGTAGCTTAAATCGGCCGCGGTCCATTAGTACATGTCGGACCCGCGTGTCGCCACTGTGTGATCGCAGACCGAGCGCCACCACACGGCAGGTCTCGAGAGACGTACGAGAACTCGCCCCAGTTGTACGACGACGTTGCTAGCGACTATACGGACGAAGCCATTTCTCTCATTTGCCGAGAGACAGTTAGAATAGCCTTCAGCTAAGTTAATGGCTACGACTTAGCAAGGCGCCATTAGCCTTAAATAGCTTGTATATAAAGAGTCACTTGTATCGCCACAATCTCCAGATGTCTCATCAAGAACGATGTGTACAAGGATGTATTAAAAGTTAAGTATATTCCAAAGATACGTATTTTCTTTATCACATTCATTAAGTCTCCTGTTTCAGACCTCACTCCATCCTTCGTGAGTTAGCGCGTGCATCTTGGCCGCCTCTTTCAAAAATGGCTCTGAGCACTATGGGACTCAACTGCTGAGGTCATTAGTCCCCTAGAACTGAGAACTAGTTAAACCTAACTAACCTAAGGACATCACAAACATCCATGCCCGAGGCAGGATTCGAACCTGCGACCGTAGCGGTCTTGCGGTTCCAGACTGCAGCGCCTTTAACCGCACGGCCACTTCGGACCGCCTCTTTCAATTAGTGTGCGTAGTGTTGGCAAGTCTGCCGACACTACATATATATATTTGAATTACAAAAAACAAATACTAAAAAAAATTGCATGGCGCGAGATTCGATCCGGCGACCTTTGACTTACGAACCCAATCACTTACCGCTGCGCCACGACGCTATAGGAAGTTATACATCGTAGAGAGTATTTCACCACAACTGTTTCCATTAACTGTCGATTTTCTCGACAACGGCTGAGAAGTGCATCTTGGTGCTTTGCCACATTACACCTCTGGCCATGAGCTTTTATTATGCGCAGTATGAATCGAATCTGAATTTCACAATTGGCGGCCTCCCCTTGTCAGATGATTAAGTTGAAAGGTTCCCGACGTGATTAATGTTGCATGAGGGAATTAAACAAACTGTGAACGCGGAATGGTGTTGGAGCTAGACGTACGGGACAGTCAACTTAGGAAATCGTTAAGGGAGTTGAATATCCTGAGATCCTCAGTGTCCAGAGTGTGCCGACAACACCAGACCGCAGGCGTTACCTCTCACTTTCCACGGACAATGAAGTGGCCGACGGCCTTCACTTAATAACCGAGAGCATTGGCGTTTGTATACAGTTGTCAGTGCTAACAGACAAGCAACACTGTGTGATATGACCGCAGAAATCAATATGGGACGTACTGCGAACGTATCTCTTAGGGAAGTGTGGCGAAATTTGGTGTTAATGGGTTACGGTAGCAGGGTAGCAGGTTACCGACGCAAATGTCTTTGCTAATAGCACGACACCGTCTGCAGCGCCTCTTCTGGGCTTGTAACCAAATCGGTTGGACCCTAGACTACTGGAAAACCGTGGCCTGGTCAGATGAATCCTGGTTTCAGTTGATACGAGCTGATGGCAGAGTTCGAGTGTAGCGCAGACCTCACGACGCCATGGACCCAAGTTGTCAAAAAGGCACTGTGCAAGCTGGTCATCATTTTGAGAGGTGTTAATATATTACTGAAGATGGGCGGCAACAGATAAAAATTACTCCAGTTTTAACAGACGTTGTGTTGCTCTTAGAAGGAATAACGATAGTGGGAGAACCGCCATCCCGACGGTTGGGAATGCGTCGGTTTGGGAAAGCCCTGTGAGAAAAAGAACGTGGTCAGTGGCTACGTATCAGCACGCAGGCTTTGGCTCTCCGACCCCCCTCACAGTTGGTAACGGCACTGTTACTAGCAGTCTCAAGATCCGGGTATAAAAGGTCTGGCCGATGCCCTGTCTGATACATTCAGTTTGAACTTCGAGACGGACTAGAAACTGCAACCATCGCCACTATTTGCGAGCGCGTCTTGCTATACGCATTTACCGCCATGTCGTAGCACCAGTTTAGCCGTCCGTAATTTTTTAAGAGACGACAGAAACGGCGTTTAAACACGCACGCCAGTTTCTTCAGGTGGTGAGTGCGACGAGCTGCGACTGCAACCGAGCGGCGCCAGTCGTGCGGAAAGAGTCATCGAAATCTCCCCCATATATCACCACCATCATCATCATCATCTGCTGCTCTGTGGTTCAGCACTCTCTCTTTGATTTGGTCTTGGTTGTATGTGTCTATGATTCAACAATTTTTAACAAAATATTTGGAAGAAACAGCGATCTAAATCCAACTATAAAAAAAATCAGTCTTCATCGCAAAAAAGAGATGATCTTTCATTAATGGTGACCACTTTCAATCTACGCAGACCATTTAAGTGAACCGCTCTGCTTCTCCGAGGATGGTCTGAAGACTATACCTATACAATGAAACCGGAGACTATTTAAAAAAAAAAAATCTCATTTGTGCGATCAAGACTGACTATTTTACTACAGAGTTATTCAGCACATGTTATCTATGTCCTTTGTCACTGTGTAACGTCTGTGAAGGCTGCCCTCCGCTTAAATCCTTCCGTTACATTCTAATTTCAGACTCTTGTTATTCGTGCTGTGATATCGTATCCCGTTTTGCCAGTATCCAAACAAGTAAGGGACCGGTTGCAAGTAGGAATGTCAACGCTATAAACATTTACTCAATTTCAAATCCAGGTGGCCCATTAATATTTACCGCGCTCGCAAATTGGCGCGAATTCTTTTCATTGAAGTCGCCTGGGATTGCGAGAGCTGTGGAATACGCTGGGCGAGGTAGGTCAGGTTGCAGTTTTGAGCCGTCTTCCACGGGTCATCGCTGACGAAATATGGCCGGGTTTGAAAACAGTCATCCAGTTCTTAGCTGTCGAAAATGAAGGGCAGATTCCTTTTCAATCGTCACCAGAATGTAAAGAAATATACGTTAGCTATAAACTGTGCAAAAATAATAATAATAATAATAATAATAATAATTACTACACAGCAATCGGGTTTCTCCATTTGAACGACACTCACCAAACGCATACTTTATACATGTGGCGTCTGTTCTTTCGAACCAGCCTTTACGAATCAAGACACAAATGGACTAATGACATTTAGGTGCCAGTGGGCACTGATTTACATCAATGGAGAAAGTTGAAAGTTTGTACCAGACTCTTTAGTGTAGATGAACTTCACGTTCGAAGTCGAGGATATCGCCGAAAACCGGCGAGTAATGAGGATAATGGGCAGCGGCACTACGTCAGTAGTGTGTGGATAAAGTTGAGAATTTGGGTCTATTGATGTTAATCAATCCCCACTAGCAGCTGAACGTCATTATTCCTTTGTGTCTTGACATATATTTTATTGGATACTTCAATACATTTCGCTACATATGAAATAGCTACAGCAAATTCAACTTAAATATTTGCTAACGCAACTCCCTTACATACACTCAATAGCCGAAGAAACTGGTACACCTACCTCATATCGTGTAGGGCCCCCGCGACATCTCAGAAGTGCCACAACACGACGTGGCATGGACTCGACTAATGTCTGAAGTAGTGCTGAAGGAAACTGACACCGTGAATCCTGCAACGATATTCATAAATCTGTAAGAGTGCGAGGGGGTGGAGATCTCTTCTGAACAGCACGTTGCAAGGCATCCCAGATAAGATTGTCAATTTCTGGGGAGTTTGGTGGCCAGCGGAAGAGATTAAACTCAGAAGAGTGTTTCTGCAGCCACTCCGTAGCAATTCTGGACGGCTGGGGTGTCGCATTGTCCTGTTGGCATTGCCCAAATCCATCGTAATGCACAGTCAATGGACATGAATGGATGCAGGTGATCAGACAGGATGCTTAGGTACGATTCACCTGTCAGAGTGGTATCTAGAAGTCAGGGGTCCCATATCACTCCAAGTGCACACGCCGCACACCATTACAGAGCCTCCACCAGCTTGAACAGTCCCCTGCTCACATGCAGGGTCCATGGATTCATGAGGTTGTCTCCATACTCGTACAGGTCCATCGCTCGATACAATTTGAAACGAGACTCGTCCGACCAGGCAAAACTTTTCCAATCCAATGTCCGTGTCGACGGGCCCAGACGAGGCGTAAGGCTTTGTGTCGTGCACTCATCAAGGGCACAGGTGTGGGCCTTTGGCTCCGAAAGCCCATATCGATGATGTTTCGTTGAATGACTCTCAAGCTGACACTTGTTGATGGCCTAGCATTGAAATCTGCAGGAAATTGCGGAAGGGTTGCATTTCTGTTACCTTGAACGATTCTATTCAATCGTCATCGGTCTTTTACTGGATTCCTGATGCTCACGGTACACTCGTGAAATGGTCGTACGGAAAAATCTCCTCTTCATCGCTACCTCTGAGATTCTGCGTCCCATCGCTCATGCGCCAACTATAACACCACGCTGAAACTCACTTAAATCTTGATAACCTGCCATAACCGATCTAACTACTGCGCCAGACACTTGTCTTATATACACACTTCAGTGTATGAACGTTGTGACACTTGGAACATTATTATAAATTAGAAAGATTACCATAGTCAGCCAGCACCGGTAATATTCTTGTACCAGTGCTATCAGATTGTGTTTTCGTTACTGTCTCAAAACTTTTTCAGTTTTTTTGTTCTGATATACTGTCATATATAGTACAACAACTGTCAGTGTTTTGTGCTGAGCGTGATTGGCTCGTGTGCCTTTAGATTTCCGCACGTCCTGAGTCAGATTGCATGATGCCAGGTAAGTTATTTTGCGAAAGCGAACACACTTTGCCGAAAGGGAGTAGCCTCAATATCCGACAGAAAACAAGAGGTTATCTTTCTTGTTTCGCGCGCTCAAATGCCCCCGCCACCCCCCCCCCCCCCCTCCCGCCGCGTTACGGGAGCACCAGGATTATTTTCTCTAGCTTAAAGGGCTGCCTACAAGCCCAACTGCTACGTAGAGCTCATTAAGATCATGCGCATCAACGCTGG
The DNA here is from genome assembly GCF_023898315.1 of Schistocerca nitens. Lineage (NCBI taxonomy): Eukaryota > Metazoa > Arthropoda > Insecta > Orthoptera > Acrididae > Schistocerca > Schistocerca nitens. Next base: position 79,736,178 of record NC_064621.1, on the reverse strand, counting down.
GGCACGCCGCATACAGACACGACTCCCATCTACAGTGAAGCGCCAAAGTAACTGGTATAGGAATGCGTATTCAAATACAGGGATATGTATACAGTCAGAATACGGCGCTGCGGTCGGCAACGCCTACGTAAGACAAGAAGTGTCTGGCGCAGTGGTTGGATGGGTTACTGCTGCTACAATGGCAGGTTATCAAGATTTAAATGAGTTTCAGCGTGCCGTTATAGTCGGCGCTCGAGCGACGGGACACAGCATCTCCGAGATAGCGATGAAGTGGGGATTTTCCCGTACGACCATTTCACGAGTGTACCATGACTATCACGTGGCCATCAACAAGTGTCAGTGTGCGAACCATTCAATGAAACATAATCGATATGGGCTTTCGGAACCGAAGGCCCACTCGTGTACCCCTGATGACTGCACGACACAAAACTTTACGCCTCGCCTGGGCCCGTCAACGTCGATATCGGACTGGAAACATTTTGTCTGGTCGGACGAGTCTCGTTTCAAATTGTATAGAGCGGATGGACCTGTACGGGTATGGAGACAACTTCATGAATCCATGGACCCTGCATGTGAGCAGTGGGCTGTGCAAGCTGGTGGGTAATGGTGTGCGGCGTATGCACTTGGAGTGATATCATACCCCTGATACGTCTAGATACGACCCTGACAGGTGAGCCATACGTAAACATCCCGTCTGATCACCTGCATCCCTTCACGCCCATTGTGCATTCCGATGGTCTTGGGCAATTCCAGCACGACAATGCGACATTCCACACGTCCAGAATTGCTGCAGAGTGGCTCCTGGAACACTCATCTAAGTTTAAACACATCCGCTGTCTACCAAACTCGCCAGACATGATCATTATTGAGCACATTTGGGATACTTGAAATGTGCTGTTCAGAAGAGATCACAACCATCTCGTACTCTGTCGGATTTGTGGACAGCCCTGCAGGATTAAAAATGGTTCAAATGGCTCTGAGCACTATGGGACTTAACATCTGAGGTCATCAGTCCCCTAGAACTTAGAACTACTTAAACCTAACTAACCTAAGGACATCACACACAGCCATGCCCGAGGCAGGATTCGAACCTGCGACCGTAGCGGCCGCGCGGTTCCAGACTGAAGCGCCTAGAACCGCTCGGCCACAACGACCCTGCAGGATTCAAGAAGTCAGTTGCCTCCAGCACTACTTCAGACATTATTCGAGTCCATGCCACGTCGTGTTGTGACACTTGTGCGTGCTCCCGGGTGCCCTACACGTTATTAGGCAGGTGAAACAGTTTGTTTCGCTCTTCAGTGTATACAGCATTGCAGACTTTTTGGCGACGTCCCAGGGTGATATGTAGAGGTATTTACCGTCGCCATATCGATCTCAGTGATGATGATGATGATGATGATGATGATGATGATGTCCCATACTCCGAGGAGCGTAGGGAACGACGCGGATGCGCCACAATACAGGCGCCTTATAGCTCCTGCACCCTCGCCGGTTCTCAGAACAGCGCTGCGTGCCCGTTGCGACGCTGTGCGTGTATTGCTCATCCTTTAATACCGCAGCACAAACACCAGTCTGCATGCTTACAGTGTGCTGGTCTAACACAGACAGGCGCAGTAGCGGCCATCTTTGTAATGTGCCGGCGACCTGCGGGATACAGTGCACCGATTTGCTCGTCGGTCCGAGTATCAGTGCACGGGGGTAGATTAAGGATTTAGTAAAATTTGTGGTGAACACCATTTTTGGAAACAAGAAAAAAAGAAAAGAGTGGCGTTCGGTAAAGGAGCGGCGTATCTTCACTGTTTAACTGTCTTCTAGAACAGTTGTGGGAAACTGTAATAAGAAACACAAAATGAAGCACAAATTCTGCGAAGAAAAACAAATGCGGTCAACGTAAAATGCCTGGTTTCTGTAGACGATTTTGCAATACTTTCAGAAAATCTGGTAGAAGCAGTTACTCAGATCTTCTGAAAAAATACGCGGATACAATAGTCTCAAAATTTCAGGTGACAACCAAAATTCATAGCAAATATGAAACGCACAAAATACATAGAAACACACACAGGTAAAATTGAGTGAGTAAGTAAATAATTTTTAATTACTTAGAGACACCACACAGCACAATGGACTGAATAAATTTGCAATAGATGTAAGAGTTAATTAATGCGGATCGGCGTATGGTTCAAATGGCTCTGAGCACTATGGGACTTAACAGCTGAGGTCATTAGTCCCCTAGAACTATTTAAACCTAACTAACCTAAGGACATCACACACATCCATGCCCGAGGCAGGATTCGAACCTGCGACCGTAGCGGTCGCGCGGTTACAGACTGAAGCGCCTAGAACCGCTCGGCCACAACGCCCGGCCGGATCGGCGTATGACATAACAAAAAATCTACAGCAATAAATGCAAATGTCTAGACAAACAAAATTAAATAAGATACCATAGTGGTAAGCCCAGAATGTTTATATCCATTTGAAGGCTTAACGATGATCTTTAAGCTGGTCAGAATGGAGCTACTTGAAAATCGGATTATTAGAAAAATAACGGGTGGAATGTAAACTACAGATGATTGGAAAATTAGAAATAACCAGGAAATCACCGAAAATGTAGAGAAAGTATCAGAAGTGTTGGCAAGGTGAGCATTAATCTGCTATTGATACCTCTATCGAGTGAATGAGAACAGACTAACGAAACAAATATTCTGTATTTCTGTAAAAAGAAATCGACAGTTCCATAGGTTATAGACATAAGGAAAGAACTAGAAAGAAACGACGTCAAAGAATCGGAAATAACAAAGAAACAACTTTCGGAATAAACTACTAAGATTAGAAGGCTTTCAAAGCAGAAGAAATAAGGAACTGGGAACGACAAGGACAAAAGAAAAGAAAATATAATATGGGGATAATATGAAGGAATACTCGACAGCTAGGAACAAAGATAGAGGGACGGAGCTGTTACGTGGTCCTAGTCGGTCAATACGAATATCAAAACACTACGTTGATGTCGATTCATTTCATCCTTCGAGATTCCATTGTGTTTTGCGCTGTCGAAGACCCGTGTAGCAATCCATTCTGGATAACCTGTTCTACACGTGTTACAAATTAAAGTCCCCCGTCCGCAGTTTCTGTCTGTATGTGAAGGCTATCTCAGGAAATACTCAAGGCATTTTGATACGTTTTTCGCTTAACAGACCGGTTCACGAGGAATGTTTATGCATACAATTTGTTACCGATAACTAGTCATGATCCTATAATATATGCATTGTTATCTGTTCCACATTTAACTGGTGTCTGGAGTGACATCTTGTGGCAATGATGGGAGTTACATGCGGAGGAGGTGCGATCTGGCGGGAAAAGCTATGAAGCCAACAGCCGCCACACTCCACAGACGGAACACACATTGGCCAGACCTACGAGACAACTGAAGCGCTGCCGGTTCAAGAGGCCATCACTACAGTACTGCATAACTCATTGACGTCATCCGTGCCCATTGCACATCCACCTCACCCAAACGCAGCTTGGAGGTACATTTCAACGAGCTTGAACTCCTCCACAGCTCGGGATGTGGAGAAATCCCAGTATTTGCGACACCGAAACAGCAGCGGAAGCTTGAGCAGAATCTATGTAGGGTCTGTTGGTCTAGCGATGAAGAGCGTGTCAGAAATCGAAGGTTGCGGGATGAATTTTTCAGTCTGTCTTTTAACACAGCATTCCTCTCTCTGTGCTGTGGAGATTGGGCGCAAACGACAAGTGCTTCGGATTCAGCTTTCAAATGAAGATAACAGGGGTAGGTGGCGTCCAACTGAAAAACTTGCACCAGGTCACTGTGCCACACAAAATTATCAGAATATTCTTCTCCACAAATTTCAAATTGAAGTATGTGAAGGCTAATGTTAGGATCTACAGTAGGGATTTTGACACGTTTTTCATTCAAAGCTAGACTGATACACGAGCAAGGTTTGTGTATGTAAAGTATTACCACCACGCCAGAGAAGTCGACCGACCCTATATACTTCGTGTTCTACATGAGAAGCCGGAGCGGATTGGTAGTGGGGAGGTTCCCCTTGGGGATACAGAATGAAATTTTTCCGTCTGCTGTTGGTGGATCACCGTCATTTGATTGGTAGTGTAAGAAGCAGAGAAAGATGGGGGGAATCGTCATTTTCTGTTTTCCGTCGTTCCTTAGTTGCTTCTACGAGAGCGTGCTGAAAACTAAGGCCTCCGAATATTTTATATGAAACCTCTTAGGGGTTTTTAAATAAAACAAACTCCACTAGCATTCTACATTTTCATTCTTCATGTCTACATACATGCAGCCCTCTTCCGCTAGAGGGCTCCGAACTGTAGCGTATTGCACGGCAGTGTGTAACGTACGTACGTCGCTGCATGCGAAACACGACGCTGTAACCGGACATCGAATGAAGAGTTCGTCCACGCATGGAGCACTCTCTTCTTCTACATAGCAATGCCAGACCACACACGAGCGCTGCCACATCTGCGACAAACCGGCGCCTTTGGGTTCACTGTCATCGATCATCCTCCATACAATCCCGACTTGTGATTACGTAAGCTTTCCCGGCGTAATAAGTCTTGAAAGTCTCTTCGGGTTTGCTGCCGGATCCTAAAATCAACTTGACTCGATATTTCGGCGATCCAGCTGGTCGCCATCTCCAGGAAAATGCTGCTTCTGCTGATGAGTCCCGCTGAGAACTGACGCCAGGCTGCAAGTCGACGTCCTATATAGGCCACCGTTCAGTACACGGCGCATGCGCCGCCCATCACAGTTGGTGCCCTCCAAGACAGGGAGGTGGCGCCTCCCTTAGTAGAACACTGCTGGCAACGATACATGGCACTCAGGGCCGCACCGAAGAGCGTTCAGTATTGATGCCAGACAATACAGGATTCCACGTCTTGCTAAGAGGAAGCCCATTGTCTCTTGTTGATTAAATTATCCGCCAACCTAATTTCAATCGCCTCTTTGTAGACACTGTTCCAAAAACCGGAAATGTTGGCAACTACCACGGTTTCATCAAATTTCATACCGTGTCTCTCATTTAAACAGTGTTCTGCTACTGCCGATTTTTCCGGCTGTAGCCTCGTATGTCGGCGATGTTCCTCACACCCGTCATGCACTGTGCGAATCGAACGGCCAACGTAAGCTTTCCCAAACTGACACGGAATTTTGTACACACCGGTTTTCCTAAGCCCCAAATCATCTTTCACAGAGCCGAGTAGTGCCCTAATCTTACAAGGTGGACGGAACACACTCTTAATGTTAAAATTCCTTAAAATTCGTCCAATCTTAAACGATATACCTCCAGTATAAGGAAGAAAGGCCACCGACCTATGTTCCTCTTCATGCACTTCCGGAGATGTTCCAAATTCCATAGCCCCACGAATCTGCTTCTCGGAGTATCCATTTTCCTTAAAAACAGCCATCAAATGCGCAAGTTCTTGGGTTAAGCTATCCGGGTCGGAAATGGCATATGTTCTCCGTACCAAAGTCCAAAGGATGACTTGCCCCCCCCCCCCCCCCCCACGATTTTCGTCTGTTCCCGAAACTTAATGAACATCTTTGAGCACTTTGATAGTAATGAAGCGGCGCAAGTAGAGGTGAGGTTTTGGATCCGTCAACAAAGTCAACGAAATGGACGCTGCTTTGGAGGAATGTGTTCGTCGCCAGGTTTACTATGGAAATAAATAAATAGGAAGACATGAAGAATAAATATGTAGAATATTGATAACTTTTGTTTAAAAATCGTGAAGAGTTTTCACATAATAAATTCGGAGGCATTACTTTTTACTACGCCCTCGTATATTTTTGGAGATGTGGTCCGTCTACGCAATTAAATAAAAGGCTGCACGTTTTGTGACGTAAGCGTTTCGACTCTTTATTTGTGAAGCAACTTCAGTGGCCTGTAATACATGTTTGTTTTATGTAAATAGTAACTGCGTTGTACAACAGATCTGTTACTATATTATGATTTTTTGTTGTTAGTGATAAACAGTTTTTTGCCGCACAGGTTTCGTGAAGTTAAATTACGGGTTAGTTCTTAAGATATGTGAACTACATAATTCGTACTACCGGCCTGGGGTTGCACTTAATCGGTCTGCGCGCAGCGCGATGGCCAATTATCGGCATTTTTTGAACACATTTCAATTAAACACTCCACTTGCACTGTTCACTGCGTGTTTCGTGTATCTAGTGTTGTGTTGCCAACTGTCGCGTGTTTTTGTTCGTCTTTTGTGTTGTGGTATCTGTACGTACTTCGATACTGATTTGTTTGTTATGTGTGTGCGTATGTTAATTGTGTGTGTGTGCGTGCGTGTTTTCTACATCTTTGTTATTGTTTTAGTGGCTCACCTGGTCAATAAGTTGTTACTTATGCTGATTTGGTCATTTATTTGTCTTGTTCATTGAAAGGGCTCTTTGTTTGTGAAAATTTTCCTGTAATGTTACGAGTTTTCTGTTGTGATTGTTCATTCTAACAAAATGGAACAGACTGAACAATCACAACGCGGAACACTTAAGATTAGAGAAAACTTTCACAAACAAAGAGCTCTTGCAATGAAGAAGAAAGTAATACATGACCAAATGAATGTAAGTTACAAATCACTGACCACATTAGGCACCAATATAACAACAGGGGCTATTAACATATTATAAAAAACGCGCAACATCATATGCATACATGTAGTCATCTATGAAACTACATGCAGATACTACAACATAAACAAAAAAAAAGAAAGAAAAGAAGGACACACACACACACACACACACACACACACACACACACACACACACACACACAGAGAGAGAGAGAGAGAGAGAGAGAGAGAGAGAGAAACAGTTCGCAACAATAGACGAAGTATGCACTCACAACCAATACACGATGAACAGTGTGAGATGTTCAGCAGTAATGTCATCAAAAACGCAGAAAACAGGACACCCTGGAGTACGCAGCCAACTAAGTACAATACGAGGACGGCACATATGAATCAATAGGATGACAAATGGAAAGCAGAAGTAAATACACTGACGGAGAAAAATGTTAATACCAAGACATAATTGAAGCAGAATAATGAAATTTCATGAATAGATTTGTTTAGGTAAAATCAAACAATGAAAATCCAGGATGGAATAATGACAATATTATGAAAAGGATAGTTGCTACTCACTATATAGCGGAGATGCTGAGTCGCAGATAGGCACAACGAGAAGACTGTCAAACAAAGCTTTCGGCAACACAGGCCTTCATCAGAATTACACACACACACACACACACACACACACACACACACACACACAGTTAATGTGAGCGCAAGATAAGCCGTTGCAAATGCGAATGCTGATACGTGTACATTAATAACAGGTGTAACCGCCAGAATGTTGAATACAAGCACGCAAATGTGCACGTATTGTGCTGCACAGGCGCTGTATGTCAGTTTGTGGGATGGAGTTTCATGCTTGTTGCACTTGGTCGCCCATTATAGGGACGGTTAATGATCTTAGTGGATGACGTTGTCGTCCGATTATGTCCCATATGTCCTCGGTTGGAGAAAGATCTGGTGGTCGAGTAGGAGAGCATGATTGGTTACAACAGAGGTATGTGGGCGAGCATTATCTTGTGGGAAAACATCCGACACATGGAACGCTGTTCATAAATGGCAGCAAAAGAATCGAATCACAAGACTAACGTATAATTTTGCAGTTCAGGTTGTGTTAAGTAACCACGAGAGCGCTCCTGCTGTCATTCGAAGTCGTACCACAGTCCACAACTCCACGTGTCGGTTCCAGTGTATTTGGCACGCAGACGGGTTGGTTGCAAGCCCTAAACTGGCCTCTTCCCAACTAACACACGCCCATAACTGGGACCGAGGCAGAACCAGCTTCCATCAGAAAACACAACAGACCTCCACCCTGCCCTCCAATGAACTCTCGCTTGACATCACTGACGTCACAATTGGCGGTAGTCTGGGGGTCAGCTGAGTGCGCGCTACAGGGCGTCTGGTTCGGATCTGTCCTTGAAGTATGCGATTTGTAACAGTTCGTTGAGTCAATGTGGTGCCAGTTGCTGCTCAAATCGCCGCAGCAGATGCAGTACAATGCGCGGGAGACATACGCCGAAAACAATGGTCTTCCCTCTTGGTAGTTTGGCGTGACCGTTCGGAGCCCAGTCTTCTTGCGACTGTACATTGTTGTGACCATCGCTGCCAGAAATTATGTGCAGTTGCTACATTCCTGCCAAGTCTTTCGACAATATCGCAGAAGAGACATCCAACTTCTCGTAGCCCTGTTACACGATCTCGTTTGAGGTGTTGATAAGGGCGTCATTGTCGCCTAAAAGGAATTCTCGATCAACATCAGCTCACCACGTCCAGTCTCAAAGGATACTAACACTCACAGCCGTTACAGCTTGTTCTTAAAGCAAACCTGATTTGCATCCTCATAACGGCGCTCTAGTGTCACCGTTGCGCGAAATTTGAATAGCAGTCATCTTTCAGATGTAGAAACACGCCTACCAACTTTCATTTATGTCGCATATCTTCTTTCTTTGTGTTGCGACTGTTTTTCCGTCAGTGCAGTAATTTAATTTTACGGATGTAGTAACATACCTAAATATTATAAAACATGCATTACTGAAGATGCTTCATAATTTTTAAATAAGTAAAGGCTGGGTATTCACTCCCTTGACGTCGAGAGCAACGGAACAAAGTCTACAGCTGTTATTTCTCTTGAAATTGCTATCGTTCTTAGGTATATCAACTTTCATAAAAGCTACTTTCTTCGGCCAGGATTAATATGCTGTCGAAATCTACAGGGTGAGCCTGAACTCCGCCGACCAAATTATTATTATTAATTATTATTATTATTGTTATTATTCGGAATCCTCATATATTTAATTGTGTTGACTAGAACAATGGAATTGCTATTGGTATGACTAGCTTCAAAAGTTTGATATTCCCTAATTAAAGAATTAACCTCTAGCCCAAAAAGTAATATGGACTGTCAATATCATTATTCGCTCTGAGCACTATGGGACTGAAGCGCCTAGAACCGCTCGGCCACACCGGCCGGCTACCGTTATTAATCGGACGGATAGTGTTCAGTTTCAGTATGTTTTTCATATGAAAAAAATTAACCTATCTTCTTTTCATACTCTGCTTTACCTGTAACCGAAGAGTTACCCTTACCAACCGAGCGAGGTGGCGCAGTGGTTAAACACTGGACTCGCATTCGGGAGGACGACGGTTCAATCCCGCGTCCGGCCATCCTGATTTAGGTTTTCCGTGATTTCCCTAAATCGCTCCAGGCAAATGCCGGGATGGTTCATTTCAAAGGGCACGGCCGACTTCCTTCCCCGTCCTTCCCTAATCCGATGAGACCGATGACCTCGCTGTCTGGTCTCCTTCGCCAAAACAACCCAGTTACCCTTACCAGACTTTACGACTAAGGCGCTATGTGCTTTAAGCTTATCGTTAATACCACGTACAATGTTATTCGGTCTCGGTACCGTTAAAGTTTCTCTGCCTATTGCGCTTTCTTTATTCCGAGATAAGACGCGATACTTTACTCGTGATCTTGTTTTGTTCTACTACTGGTAACTCGGCTATCCAATGGTATCTTTGTGTATGCTATCAAATTTTTAATGACACTCCCCTGTAATTTAGATTCTAAGATAAATTTCAACCCATGTTAAGAACGTCTATCTCAGCGACTGTTAACACTATGCCCGCTAGGTCAGGCACAATCTGAAAAAAAACTTAAATTACTGTTTTTGAGCATTCAGATAAGCTTTAGGACCGATGATGATGATTTGCACAATCAGGAATATACTGCAGTAACTGTAATAAGTTCTACGTAATTCTACGTAGGACAAATGGGGCGGAACTTCAGGGTACGATATAAGTTACACACTTTCCCTAGTGAAAACAACACGTTTCCCTTAGCGCTCATTTACGCACTGAAAATCGTACTTCTCAGGGCACTGACAGCACACTTACGTTCTACGAACGGTCGGTAAGGAGAGAATAATGAATATACTTGAAGAAATAGAGGTATGCAGTCATTTACGTAAACATACTGACAGGATATTCAGTGTACAAACAGAACTAATAAACAGAAGATTTCTAATAGCGATCCGAACTCGATCTATTGGTCATGAACTGTATTTTGTACTTACGTTATGACGCCGCATTGTATGAGGCCATAATGTTTTATTTTTATCCTCTGTGCCCTGTACTAATAATATGTTCAGAGCCAACATGTGTAATCTGCGTTACTTTATGTCTCCTAGTTTTTATCCTACCACCGTGTTTCACTGTATCCTTCCACTTTATACTAGTACAATGTTATTACTCTGGCACAGTATGTTCTTTTATACTTTCACTTTTATACGAGTACAATTTTATACCACGTACAGATACAAGTTTAATTTGTTTCATATTAAATGTATTCGCCGGGTGGTTCGATTTCTTAGAAAATGTAGAGGTTTACGCTATGGTAAAGTTATCTCTTTTCATCGCCTCAGTTGTTTAAATTTTCAGACAACGTTTATACGGTAAGAGAAGATTGTGCTGTGCGATAAACAACCATGAATAGCTACACCCAAGACCACAGACACATGCTGCGTAGTAAAAGATACATTTCATGAACAACATAGTATACAGACTGACTGACATCGTAATGTTGTCTGTTTTCATCTTATATACACTGTTACACACCTCACAAGTTTGTTTAGCCCATAATTGAATGCTAACGTGGTTTCTCCATGTTTGTCACATGCTGTAATAGTGAGCACTTTGTTTTACACTAAAGATGTGGTCATATTTTCACAATTTTTTCTACTTTACTTACTAACATACCGCATTGGAGATTCGGGATGTTTCATCGATCCCGATACTGCATATATACTATATAATAAGTTTTTGTTCGGTCCACGAAATATTTCTCGACATATGTACTAAAGATTCTGCAACGGTGCTTATATACGAAACCGATTTATTTGTATAACCGTTTTTCATATAACTGTTCCTAAAAGACAGACAGATTTTTGAAATCTTATCGATAGTTGTAAAATACCTGTATTGTTATTCTCCAACTGACAGTTCAAAATGTCCCTCGCAAATTGCACGTGTGAGTTTGTTGAGTGAGTATATACAGTGTGTTTCGTAAGAAATATTGCAAAGTTTGTTTTCTTGGTGTTTCTGGCTGGATCTGACGTTTACATAACGTGGTAATTTTTTGTTCCCATGAGTACTTTCATATCAAGCACTTTTATACCGGGTGATCAAAAAGTCAGTATAAATTTGAAAACTGAATAAATGACGGAATAATGTAGCTAGAGGGGTTTTATTAGAACCAAAAAAATACAAAAGTTCAAAAAAAGGTCCGACAGATGGCGCTTCATCTGATCAGAATAACAATAAATAGCATAACAAAGTAAGACAAAGCAAAGATGATGATGTTTACAGGAAATGCTCAATATGTCCACCATCATTCCTCAACAATAGCTGTAGTCGTGGAATAATGTTGTGAACAGCACTGTAAAGCATGTCCGGAGTTATGGTGAGGCATTGGCGTCGGATGTTGTCTTTCAGCATCCCTAGAGATGTCGGTCGATCACGATACACTTGCAACTTCAGGTAACCCCAAAGCCAATAATCGCACGGACTGAGGTCTGGGGACCTGAGAGGCCAAGCATGACGAAAGTGGCGGTTGAGCACACGATCATCACCAAACGACGCGCGCAAGAGATCTTTGACGCGTCTAGCAATACTTTGTTTTCGTTTTGGTTCTAATTAAACCCCATGTCGTTCCAAGCATGTGTGTCAATTTTTACCTCTCTATCTACATTATTCCGTGGTTTATTAAGTTTTCAAATGTATACTAACTTTTTGATCACCCGGTATACTAGACGAGAGGACGTTTGACGTCAGTTCTTTGCACAATTATGCTCGGCACGCGACTTTAAAAATATAGACGACGATGTAACTACATATGTTCTAGAGGTAAATATTATCGCTCTGTGTTTGGTACGTCCAATTAGTTGCGTGTTTTGTGTTTACCTGTATTTTTGGTACATAGAATTAGAGACATGATTTCGTGTATCTGATTTTTGGTATGCCGTATTGCTATGTTTTCAGACACATTTAAGTATGGGCAAAACCGGCTGTACGAAAAGTAAAAAAAATATTACACACAGGCTGGTGGAAAAACGTCGTTCTTCCATTTATTGAGGCTGTGGGCCCACACACAAGAAAATGGTCCCGCGGCGTCGTGAGAAGAAAATACAGGAAAGAAGGAATACTGATCTGTATAAGAGTGTCCAAGAGTAGGCAGTTGGTGGCACAGGTGCAAACCGCTGACAGCCCCTCTGCCCGTGACTGCTGCGAGGCGCCCCGCCCTGTACGACGTCGGCAGCAGGAGTGGGGGGGAGGGGGGGGGCGGCGCCTGCGATCCGGGTGCACACGGCTGGACCGCACCATCGATCCGGCGCTGCAGACGGCGGCGGCGGAGGCGGCTTAAAGCCGCGCTGCCGCTGCCGCTGCCGCTGCCGCCCCCAGCAGCGACTGGCCAGCCCCGCCCCCGGCAGGTCCCGACGCGAGGGCCACGCCCTGTATAGTGCCGGGCGGCCGCCACAGTCTCCGCCGATCCGGCGTTCCCCAAGGAAGTGTTATAGGCCCTCTACTGTTCCTGCTCTAGCATTTGTAGACTTAGAGAAAGCCTTTGACAATATTGACTGGAATACTCTTTCAAATTCTGAAGGTGGCAGGGGTAAAATACAGGGAGCGAAAAGCTATTTACAATTTGTACAGAAACCAGATGGCAGTTATAAGAGTCGGGGGACATGAAAGGGAAGCAGTGATTGGGAAGGGAGTGAGACAGGGTTGTGTAGCCTCTCCCCGATGTTATTCAATCTCTATATTGAGCAAGCAGTGAAGGAAACACAAGAAAAATTCGGAGTAGGTATTAAAATCCATGGAGAAGAAATAAAAACTTTGAGGTTCGCCGATGACACTGTAATTCTATCAGAGGCAGCAAAGGACTTGGAAGAGCAGTTGAACGGAATGGACAGTGTCTTGAAAGGAAGATACAAGATGAACATCAACAAAAGGAAAATGAGGATAATGGAATGTAGTCGAATTAAGTCGGATGATGTTGAGGGAATTAGATTAGGAAATGAGACACTTAAAGTAGTAAAGGAGTTTTGCTATTTGGGGAGCAAAATAACTGATGATGGTCGAAGTAGAGAGGATATACAATGGCTATGACAAGGAAAGCGTTTCTGAGGAAGAGAAATTTGTTAACATCGATATAGATTTAAGTGTCAGGAAGTCGTTTCTGAAAGTATTTGTATGGAGTGTAGCCACGTATGGAAGTGAAACGTGGACGGTAAATAGTTTGGACAAGAAGAGAATAGAAGCTTGTGAAATGTGGTGCTACAGAAGAATGCTGAAGATTAGATGGGTAGATCACATAACTAATGAGGAGGTATTGAATAGAATTGGGGAGAAGAAATGTTTGTGGCACAACTTGACTAGAAGAAGGGATCGGTTGGTAGGACATGTTCTGAGGCATCAAAGGTTCACCAATTTAGTATTGGAGGGCAGCGTGGAGGGTAAAAATCGTAGAGGGAGACCAAGAGATGAATACAGTAAGCAGATTCAGAAGGATATAGGTTGCAGTAGGTACTGGGAGATGAAGAAGCTTGCACAGGATAGAGTAGCATGGAGAGCTGCATCAAACCAGTCTCAGGACTCAAGGACTCAAGACCACAACAACACTAACAACAACAACATTGTTCCTGATCTATATTAACGACGTAGGAGACAATCTGAGTAGCCGTCTAAGATCGTTTGCAGATGAGGCTGTCATTTACCGTCTTGTAAAGTCGACTTGCAAAATGATTTAGATAAGTGGCAATTGACCCTGAATAAAGAAAAGTGCGAAGTTATTCACATGAGTACTAAAAGAAAACAGCTAAATTTCGATTACGCGATAAGTCACACAAATGTGAGGGCTGTAAATTCAACTAAATACTTAGGGATTATAATTACAAATAACCTAAATTGAACGATCACATAGATCGTATTGTGGGTAGAGCAAACCAAAGCCTGCGATTCATTGGCAGAACACTTAGAAGGTGCAACAGGTCTACCAAAGAGACTGCTTACACCACACTTGTCCGCCCTATTCTGGAGTATTGCTGTGCGGCGTGGGATCTGCATCAGGAGGGACTGACGGATGACATCGAAAAAGTACAAATAAGGGCAGCTCGTTTAGTATTATGGCGAAACAGGGGAGATAGTGTCACAGACATGATACGTGAATTGTAGTGGCAATCATTAAAACAAAGGCGTTTTTCGTTGCGACGCGATCTTCTCATGAAATTTCTATCACCAGCTTCCTCCTCCCAACGCGAAAACATTCTGTTGGCACCGACCTACATAGGGAGAAATGATCATCACGATAAAATAGAGAAATCAAGGCCCGCACGGAAAAATTTAAGTGCTCGTTTTTCCCTAGTGCCGTTCGAGAGTGGAACGGTAGAGAGACAGCATGAAGGAGGTTCATTGAACCCTCTGCCAGGCACTTTATTGTGAATAGCAGAGTAATCACGTAGTTGTAGATGGATTCAAGAAGACAATCTCGACCGTGTGTGGCATGAGACACGAGAGCACCAACAGATATTGCACATAAAAAAATGGTTCAAATGGCTCTGAGCACTATGGGACTTAACATCTATGGTCATCAGTCCCCTAGAACTTATAACTACTTAAACCTAACTAACCTAAGGACAGTACACAACACCCAGTCATCACGAGGCAGAGAAAATCCCTGACCCCGCCGGGAATCGAACCCGGGAACCCGGGCGTGGGAAGCGAGAACGCTACCGCACGACCACGAGATGCGGGCTATTGCACATAAAAATGAGACGGTAAACGAGGTAGAATGCTCCAACTTTTCGCTTGTACATACTGATGAAAACTCTAACTGTGTAACTGTCCGCCGGCTGAAGTGGCCGTGCGGTTAAAGGCGCTGCAGTCTGGAACCGCAAGACCGCTACGGTCGCAGGTTCGAATCCTGCCTCGGGCATGGATGTTTGTGATGTCCTTAGGTTAGTTAGGTTTAACTAGTTCTAAGTTCTAGGGGACTAATGACCTCAGCAGTTGAGTCCCACAGTGCTCAGAGCCACTTGAACCATTTTTTTGTGTAACTGTCCATTTACAATCTCTTTCTGTAATGCCCAGGTGAAATACAGAGGTTGCACAAAAGTATGAAAACAAGCGATAAATGCACACTTCGCAGTAAATGCAGATGCTAGTCACGGCGGCAGTTTGCGCTGTTCTTTTTGACAACAAACGGCACCCGTGCTGTCCTCAACACGTCGCGCCTGTCAGTCGCGGACAGAACAGTGTCCTCTGCAGTTGTCAGTGTATTATGTTGCAGCTAACTGAATTCGAACGTAGGCATATTGTTCGTATCGTTGATGCTTCAGGAACCAAGGTGGCAAAAGTGTTCGGCGTTTCAAGAGGCATCGTATCGGAAATTTATACCGCATACAGAGAAAACGGAAATACCGGGTGATCAAAAAGTCAGTATAAATTTGAAAACTGAATAAATCACGGAATAATGTAGATAGAGAGGTACAAATTGACACACATGCTTGGAATGGGATGGGTTTTATTAGAACCAAAAAAATACAAAAGTTCAAAAATGTCCGACAGATGTGGCTTCATCTGATCAGAATAACAATAAGTAGCATAACAAAGACAAAGAAAAGATGTGTTCTTTACAGGAAATGCTCAATATGTCCACCATCATTCCTCAACTATAGCTGTAGTCGTGGAATAATGTTGTGAACAGCACTGTAAAGCAAGTCCGGAGTTATGGTGAGGCATTGGCGTCGGATGTAGTCTTTCAGCATCGCTAGAGATGTCGGTCGATCACGATACACTTGCGACTTCAGGTAACCCCATAGCCAATAATCGCACGGACTGAGGTCTGGGGACCTGGGAGGCCAAGCATGACGAAAGTGGCGGCTGAGCACACGATCACCACCAAACGACGCGCGCAAGAGATCTTTCACGCGTCTAGCAATATGGGGTGGAGCGCCATCCTGCATAAACATCGTACGTTCCGGCAGGTGCTTATCAGCCAGGCTGGGGATGATGCGATTCTGTAACATATCGACGTACCTCTCTCCCGTCACGGTAGCAGTTACAAAACCAGCAACACGCATTTCCTCGAAGAAAAAAGGCCCGATAACGGTAGATGTGGCAAATACAACCCATACCGTGACTTTCTCGTCGTTCAATGGAGTTTCCACGACAGTTCTAGGATTTTCGGTAGCCCAAATTCTGCAGTTGTGGGCGTTGACAGAACCTCGGAGCGTGACATGAGCTTCGTCGGTCCTCAACACGTTATTCAGCCAATCGTCATCTTCCGCCATCTTCCGCCATCTTTTGAAACGCCCACACCGCAAATTCCCTCCGCTTCACTAAATCGCCAGGTAACAGTTCATGATGCCGATGGATTTTGTACGGATAGCATCGCAGGGTACGCCTAAGTGCCAACCAAACAGTAGTGTATGGAATGCCGGTGCGACGTGCGACTGCACGAACGCTGACTTCCCGCTACAGCCTCCATTTCTTCCTGAACTGTCTCAGCAGCATTACGCCTTGTGCTCGGTCGGCCACTACGGGGTCTATCGTCTAAACAACCCGTGGCTTCGAACTTCGAAATCATTCTCGCCACGGCTGCATTTGTCAACGGACCTTTACCCGTTCGAACCCCCTTCCTATGGCGATAGGATCGTAACGCTGAACTAGCACATTCCCCATTCTGATAATACAGCTTCACTAAAAGCGCCTTTTCAGGTAACGTCAACATGCTGCGACTGCTGGCGCATCCGATTCTCTCTCTCATTACAGCTCCTTTTATACACGATTGTCATGCGCAGCACTGGCGTTTTGGCTGGCTCTGAGCACTATGGGACTTAACTACTGTGGTCATCAGTCCCCTAGAACTTAGAACTACTTAAACCTAACTAACCTAAGGACATCACACACATCCATGCCCGAGGCAGGATTCGGACCTGCGACCGTAGCGGTCGCGCAGTTCCAGACTGTAGCGCCTAGAACCGCTCGGCCACTCCGGCCGGCGATCGCTATCCACCTCCATCATTGTTAGCTGCACTTCTCACTATTTTGCAAGAAGACTGGTGTAAGATTCCCCTCCATACAGGACCAGTATTTCTCCATTCCGAGACGACTGGAAGCTGTTATGAATATCAACGGGTTTCTTAGTCACGGTAATGCGTTTTTTTTCGGTTTCTAGATCTTTAGCCACCCCCTGTAAGTTCTGCTACTTCTGCTTTACGTACAATTACCAGTCTTGAAAACAAACAGTCAACCTCCTAACATATTTTCCACATTTCTACCGAATAACGTCGTATGGAGTAATTTTCGGTGATAAATGGAAATGCCGTGTGGCTAGGGCCTCCCGTCGGGTAGACCGTTCGCCTGGAGCAAGTCTTTCGAGTTGACGCCACTTCGGTGACTTGCGTGTCGATGGGGATGAAATGGAAGATAAGGACAACACAACACCCAGTACCTGGGAGTAGAAAATCTCCGACCCAGCCGGGAATCGAATCCGGGCCATGAGGAAGTGGTAATTCATCTCTTGGTAAGGAAGTATTGATTGCACAAAACGAGCTGTAAAGATATTAAAAGCCGTTCACCCTCAGTGATCTTGTGCGTACCTTTGTAAGGAGCTAGGCATTTTAACTCCACCTTCAAAATCTAGGTATTCGCTGGTGAAATTGTTTATAAATAACCAGTCAGAATTTGGGAAGAATGGTGGTGTCTATACCAACAACGCTAGAAGAAAAAAATATTATTATTATTATTATTATTTAATTTCTCTGTGGCTCAGCAAGGCATTTAGCGGTGAATTGATGTTCTGCACTACACCGGACAATCATCGATGCCATTCGTGAACAGTTCATACTTCCCCTTCATGGCACCACTCCAAACGCAGCCTTTTGTTTGTGGCAAGCAATGTAAGCAATAGACGTTAATTCTCTAGTCCGGTTCCTGTCATTACCTGACCAATGGTGCGGGATGACACGGAATATCACAGGGATTCCATTACTTGTTCTGGATGGCAGGCGAAGACGTGAAGGGGTTAAATTCTGCTTGGTGCACAATATGGCGATTCTAGCTGGTCGTGGACAGACGTGGTCAACAGCAACCTTCGCAAGGAGTAGGCCTGCCCTCACGTACCCGTAAGGCCAATATTGGGCCACTGTCACATCCAAATCCACCACAAATCTGGATGTAGCACCATTCGTCCAGCTGGCCAAATGGACACCCACAATGAGGTTCATTTGTAACTGTCAGCTGCTGATAACGCTGTCTCACACGAGTGTGCGGCATCTCCCTGTCCTTCAGAGACAGCTCTCCGACGCTCCTTACATACCCTACCACGCATGATACACTAGCCAAGAGAAGCTTTAATGGATTCTGGCACCTGCTCTACCATTTACAGAGGAGTGCAGATCTATAATCATTTACAAATCCGCCGATGTTGTGTTCCTGTACGAAGTTACATTGACATCCGACCATGTCTTCTGGGTGCTTCAGTTTTTTTTTTTTTTTTGTCAGGCAATATGGAAACGTCTCTGTGGAGTCGTTTCATAGACGCTTGTCTCACTGGATTCTGTGCATCCTATTCTGTCCATTGATTGAGGTTTAATTTATTAACTCTCCCAGAAAGACTGAGGAATCAAGCTAAGGTTTATTAAATGATATTATGTTTGATTTTTTTTGTGTTCCATAGTAAATCATGACCTATATTTATTACGTTTTTCCCTTCACCCTACCCTATGTGTGCGTGAATGTGACTGAATGAGTGTTTTTACGAGTGGTTTTGTGTTTCTTTCGTGGGGGACGCTGAGTTGGTTGTCGCCTGCTAGGAGCACGTGATGTTTGCTTCTCGTTTGGAGGGTAGCACAGTACCTGGACAGAGAGGTTTACCCCTTTTAGTCTGAGGTTGGTTTGTCTGTCAGGTTGGTGGCTGAAGCCTACCCCTCTGGTAGCTTCCGTTGCACCAGTAGTTAGGCGAAGCTCGGTAGAGAAAGTACACTCTGCAACTAGCGGTTGGTGAGTACAGTTCGTAGCTCTTAAGAGAGGGTTTGTGCCTTGCCGAGTTAATTTTATTTCGTGACGGCAAAATCATTCTGCTATTGCACCATTAAAATTTCTTACATTTGTGCCTGGTTTAACGTCTAATTTCTGAACAGTTAACTCGTAATCAAGTTCACCACGTGCTGAAGTTCGGCCGTTCGTAAGCGACAGGCGTGTATTCCATGTCGTATATCTACTATACAAACCTTGCGAATCGTATAGACCTCTTTCCAAGCTAGTGCATGAGCATAATGATGATAGGTATCTCTCTGAACTATTTCTGTCGTGGGTATGTAGATGGAATGATTGGATTATTGTGTTCCACTTCCCTTTTGTGTGTTTTTTTCCTTTTTTAATTGCGCTATTCTACCATTTCTTGGCGAATTAATTAGTTAAATTTTTCATTCAGGCACCAATCGTGTATTCATAGGATGTGCATCAAATTCAGTACAGAAATAAATGTGCTACGTAAAAGATAAACTCTGCGTCCTTTATCTCTCTCATTGATGCCAGTTTTCAAATTAATTTTCTATTCCCTGATTTTTTTAAGTTAATCTGCTTGCTTGTGATGAACAAAAGTGGGAGGAAAAATCGAAGTGAACGGTGTACTGTCTCAAAATTAAGAAATTATCACATTTAATTAAACAAGCTCATTGATATACGACATACAATTCTGTTCATCTTGTTAGTTTATTTTAAAAAATTGCATTCTTATAATTAAATTCTTAATTTAATTAAACTGATGATCTCCAGTTCGGTCTTTTCTTAATTGTTAGGAAGGACTTGGGCTGGTGGCGACCCTGTAATTTTTAAATTTATGATCGTCCTTGTGAAGTGGCTTAACCAGAAATTGCACACAAGGGTTACATCTCCATTATTCTTGGTACGTAACGTATGCGAGCCTTGGCTAGGATCCGTTTACAGTTCTACATGCATACTTTACAATCTTTCCGGAATGGACTCTACAAATAGCAGAAACCTGCTTGTAGACAAAGGAGAAACACTGCGCTGTTTTCCACTGAATTGAGGCCAATATTCTTTTCTGTTCGGCTGATATCAGATGTGTGTGTTAGTGTGTGTGTGTTAGAGTGTGTGTGTGTGTGTGTGTGTGTGTGTGTGTGTGTGTGTGGGGGCGCGCGCGTGTGTGTGCGCGTTATAACGCAGTAGCGTTGAAATCATGTGACAACTTCACAATATCTATTGCGGATGTTCAACTGCAACTGTGATTTAAATTTGCGACTTACAGAAGTAAGCCAGAACATAATGAGCACTGACCACGGCGACGCTGGATGTCGCTTGGTAGCGTTGCGGGCACGTGACGCACTAACAAAACAATGTAAGCTGCGCAGAAACGGACGGGGAACCATCCTAGCCAAGATATGGGCCGCAAATGGAAAATACATTGAGATAATAATAATGTGTCCTTTGTGAAAGTTGCTCATTATGCAGAGCTTTGGAAGGAGTATCCCGAAAACGGCGAAGTTGGTCGAATGTTGACGTGCTACTATCGTGAGCATCTACGGAACGAGGTAGGACAGTGAGACTACCACTATGCGCTAAATGGCGGGACGTCCACGACTTTTCACAGAACGCGGAGTCGGAGGCATGTCTCCTCTGTAAAGTAGGAGAGACGGTGATCCGTGTTATTACTGCCGAAAGAGCACAATGCTGGTGCACGCACAGGTGTTTCGGAACAAGCCGTTCATCGTGCGTTGTTAAACATTGAACTCCGCAGCAGGCCACCCCCACCCCCTCACACGTCGACCCGACGACGTCGTCAGTTGCGATTGCAGTGGACAACGGACCATCGGGATTCGACCGTCGATCAATGGGAACGTGTCGGATCTTCGGATGAATCACCGTTTTGCTACTCTAGTTCGCTGGCCGTCTCCACAAACACGGTCATCGAGGTGAACGGCGGCTCGAAACGTGCAGCGCGCTACGGACGGATGCTGTTGGGAACACAATTACACTAAGAGAGACATTCTACTGCGCTTGCATGGGATCTGTGGTAGTAATCGAAAACACGCTGACAGCTGCGAACCAACTGCGTCCCTTCACGCTAGAGGTCTTCCCCGACGGCGATGTCATGTTTCAGCAGTGTAATTGTCCGTGTCTCGGAGCCAGAACCGCGCCATTGTGGTTTGACGAGCATTACAGTGCACTCGCGTTGATGTCTCTGCGACGAATTTCGTCTCATATAAATCCTACGGAACTCATCTGGGCTGCTATAGGGAACCATTAGCGCGTACGCAAATCAGCGGCCCGTTATTTACTCGAATTACATAACCTGTACGTAGACTTATAATGCCACATACATCCACAAACCTGATCCCTGGTGCGGTGGACCAGTAATGTATTTCAGTCTAAAGACTGACAAACAAGCTATTAAGCAGGTGATCATAATGTTTTCACTCATCATATGCAACCAGTGGGCCGGCCGCTGTGGCCGAGCGGTTCTAGGCGCTTCAGTCCGGAACCGCGCTGCTGCTACGGTCGCAGGTTCGAATCGTGCCTCGGGCATAGATGCGTGTGATGTCCTTAGGTTAGTTAGGTTTAAGTAGTTCGAAGTCTAGAGGACCGATGACCTCAGATGTTAAGTCCCATAGTGCTCAGAGCCATTGGATTTTGCAACCGGTGGAGTTTCTTTAATTTTAATACGATTTATTTTCTGTACCGTTAACTAGTTTTCGAGCCACTGAAGGTTCATCATCAGGTGCAGGTATCACACTAACATTATCTGGACTATGTGTAGCTGGGTTACACTGTACTGCCTCGTGATATGAGAGACACTGCATTGCAGAATAATGCAAAATAAAGACAATTGATGTAAATGAGAAATTGAGCATTGCAAGGTGCAGGTGTGTTAGTATATTGGCAATGTATATCTAATATGGATCAAAAGCTACAAAAGAAGTAAATGTAGTGGAATATTTAATACATAATTAAACAGTGAATGAGTTACTACCATATGTGACAGAAGTGTTCCTCGTGGAACCAGGGCAATATAAATAATAAATAACAATACAGTGTAGAGAGCACCGAAGTTGTTACGGTAACAAGAAAGTAGTGATTTATTCAGGCGCATGAATACGTCAAAAAATCAAAAAAGTACCTCGTTGTACATTAGACCCAAATAAATCGCCAGTATCTGACAACTCTCATTTGGCGACAAGGAAAGTATAATCCGTTCTTGTTGCTGCTACAGACTTTATTTTAAATTCGAATATACAATCTCGTAACTTGCTCTCTAGGAGCTAGGTAGATCGCTTTTACCGACTCAGAGCCGGCCGGTGTGGCCGAGCGGTTCTAGGCGCTACAGTCTGGAACCACGCGACCGCTACGGTCACAGGTTCGAATCCTGCCTCGGGCATGGATGCGTGTGATGTCCTTGGGTTAGTTAGATTTAAGTAGTTCTAAGTTCTAAGGGACTGATGACCTCAGCAGTTAAGTCCCATAGTGCTCAGAGCCATTTTACCGTCTCAGAACTATATTTTCTGAGGTCAGCCATTAAGAATAATTCTATAATTAGTACGTCTGTCATGCTGCCATTGAAAGAACGTAAAAATGTGCGATCGAACGGAAGCGGTGCCGGGTTGGACCACAAGCTTCAACTACTACAACGTCATATTTGTGCCAAAGATAAGCAAGAGTTTTATCTTGCGTAACCTACGTCACACAGTATAGCTGCGTTATCACAGTCGTTACACAAGTGCAAATTCCAGAGCACCTAAAATCAGGCACATCTCTCTCTTTATCAATGGAACAGGTGATCTCGAGTTTTCCCACATGACTAGCAGCAGCACGTGAAGCGCAGCAAGCCGGGGCTAGAAGACCGCTCATGGCATGCTTTACCTGACATCAAACTTATCAATGCACATTGTCTTTCGTTAGTGAAACATACCAGTAGAACGTTATGAAAGTGTTGGAACATTGCCCGAATAAGCGAGGTAATTTTATGTTTTTAACTACGTGAGTGTCCGCCCCCGGTATCTGAGTGGTCAGCGCGACAGAATGTCAATCCTAAGGGCCCGGGTTCGATTCCCGGCTAGGTCGTAGATTTCTCCGCTCAGGGACTGGGTGTTGTGTTGTCCTAATCATCATCCCTTCATCCCCATCGACTCGCAAGTCGCCGACGTGGCGACAAATCGAAAGACTTGTACCCGGCGAACGGTCTACCCCCTAGTTACACGACATTTATTAACTACGTGAGGGTAATTGGTTTAGCCTCCATCGATGGTTTAAGGAAATTTTGGAACTTCCAAAAATTTGACAAGACAGATTGAGAGGCAAACAAGGCGAGAGTCTTACACGTGAGCCATCGATTTTGATCAAGTTTTGCAAGGACGCTCTCTATTGAATATAGACACACGTGTTTCGACATTTTGCTAGACACTTCCTACTTTTTGAAAAAAATCTAGGTCAATGATGATGACTGAGAATCCTATTTTTAATGCTATACATCGAAAGAGTGTCTAAAAACAAACATTTTCTATTAACATAATATGGGGTCAAAATTAATAATGTTCGATTTATTGATGTTTTTGTGTTTCACGGTGTAGCTACGGTACCCACTGTTCTACGCGTTTAGCACAACAAGGTCGGTGATCGAGCGGTCAAGGTGTTAGACTACCAAACAGCTGGTCCGTGCTCGATTCTTGATCGTGACTTTTTCTTGCGTTCGATATCTTTTTCGGTGTATTTGATAAATTCCAATACCTTTCTTTGCCTTTTTTAACGTAAAACGTCGGGTGGTGTGATTATTAATCAAATAAGTGTGTATAACGTACCGACAGATATCGTACTACGATAGGAACTTCGTAGATGACGACGCTCACCCGACCTGGACTTTAAAGTGACACGACCGAAATGTACCTCTTTTCGCCAACCACGTTTATCAGGCAAGTAAAGAATTTCGTCGAACGATTTCAAAATCATGCGACTTCACAGAAGAGCAGATAATTACAAGACAGCGCGGATGCAATCAAAATTTACTCCTTGATTCATAACCAGCTGTTCACCTCTTGTCTTTCAATATCTGCTTTTGTACGCATGGTTTGTTTTTGTTTTGTTTTAGGGCGCAAAATACAACTGGGGTCATACGGTCACAAGACAAAACTATAGAACACGAACACAAAGAGGAGTTAAACGACTATACGTCAGTCCCAATGGACAGAATAGGAGACAGCTAAAAACAGGCACGTGGAAAAAAGGCTAAAAACACATACAGAAATGGAGGTCCAAAACTAAAAATTAAATGGTCTTCGCCATATTGCTTCGGCGGATAAAAAGGAAAACACGGTCGACAGCCCGCGCGTCATTTGCTAAAACGGCTGATAAATGAAACGGCAAACACAAGCCGGAACGTAAATTGTTAAAAATAGGGCATTCCAGCATGAAGGGGCAGACAGTTACAATTTGGGCGCAATGTGTACAAAGTGGTGCGGTAGCGCCACTTAGCATATGACGATGACTAAAAAGACAGTGGCAATACGCAGCCGAGTCAAAATAATCTCCACCCTGCGGGAGGGCCGAGAGGACGTCGTCCAAGGCGCTGGGAGAAGCTTAATAAGCCGACGCTTATTCCTGTGAAGGGAGGACCATTGGCGATGCCAAAGGGAAACCACCTCCTGACAGACGGCAACGCAGAGATCATCGGAGGGAATATAAGTACTCGCGGGCTAAGGCAGTCTTGGCAGCAGCGTCAGCAGCCTCGTTTCCTGGCAGACCGACATGACCAGGGACCCACCAAGAGTGAGCAAGTGACAGTTTTCCTGGACCCACTGCACTAAGGGATGAGCAGTGTACAGCGCACAGAGACTTTGGAGGGCAGTGTGTGAGTCTGAGCAGAGGGCACAATTGGAAAGACTGTGTCGCCGGATGTACTCCGTGGCCTGATAGAAGGCGAAGAAATGGTTCAAATGGCTCTGAGCACTATGGGACTTAACATCTGAGGTCATCAGTCCCCTAGAACTTAGAACTACTTAAACCTAACTAACCTAAGGACATCACACACATCCATGCCCGAGGCAGGATTCGAACCTGCGACCGTAGCAGTCCCGCGGTTCCGGACTGAGCGCCTAGAACCGCTAGACGACCGCGGCCGGCAGAAGGCGAAGAGCTAGGCTGTAAATACTGAGGAGTGTGCCGGAAGCCGATACCGAAAGACGTGGGTGCCAATGACGAAGACACACCCGACCCCATAGTTAGTCGGAGAGCCATCAGTGTAGACAAAGGTACTATAACCAAGTTCCATCTGAAGGTCGTGAAACTGGAGGCGATAGACCGAAGCTGGAGTAGTGTCCTTAGAAAGCGAATGAAGGCCAAGGTTAACATGGGGCGTTTCATGAAGCCAAGGTGGTGAAGGGTTCACACCCACCGGGAAAGTTGTAGGAAGTGCGAAGTTAAGCCGCCTTAGCAAGTGGCAAAAGCGTACTCCAGGAGGTAACAGATAATAGGGACGAGCCCCTTACTGACGATCAAAGGTATCATCAAAGAAGGAGGCATAGGAGGGGTGGCCAGGCAAAGCAGACAAACTGCATGCATACCTGCTGAGGAGAAAGTCGCAGCAGTAGGAGAGTGGGAGTTCAGCAGCTTCAGCATACAGACTCCCGACCGGGCTGGTGTAAAAGGCACACGTGGCCGAACGGACGTCATGATGGTGGACAGTGAGACGGCATAAGAGGGATAGACGTGCATAAACAAAGCACCCATAGTCGAGTTTCGAACGGACAAGGGACCGGTACAAACGGAGGAGGAGGGTGGTTCGGTCAGCATCCCAGAAAGTACCATTGAGGACACGTAGGAGATTGAGAGGCCGCGTACAGACACATGGGAGGACCTAGAGTGTTTCCTGAACCCCAGAAATTTCGTAGTTTCAACGAACGGAAGGGCAACAGGCCCAATATGTAGAGGTGGTGGGAGAAACCATTTGCGCCGCCAGAAATCCATACAGACGGTTTTGTCAGGGAAAAAGCGAAACCCATTGTCGATGCTCCAGGGGCAAAGACGATCAAGACAGTGCTGAAGACGCCGCTCAGTGAGACAGGTCCGTGGAGGTTTGTATGCTGTGCAAAATTCTTCGAAGAATTTTTCTAACTTACGAAGGAAAATGTACCTATAGCAACAAATGCAGCTATATAGTAAGTGAAAAAATGATGGAATTTCACATGTGAATTTTTTTTATGCTTTTGAACTTTCACTGCTACGAGTGTGAATCGTGAATCCTACCTGGTCATGCTCACTAAGTTTTATGAATTTATTTGTAAAGGAATAGACAGAGGAAATTAAAATGTCCTGTGGTGCCTCTCCTGCTCCAAGTCGGCCGGTTTGACGTCCTACTGCCCTTAATTTATGTAACGCACTTATCTTTGTACTTCACACTTTTGTGATTGTTGTAATGTGAAAATTGCGCTGTTGCAACTACTGCTGGCTGTATGGTGTTCGTCATTTAGTGTGTGTATTTTAGATTAACAACTCACGTTTGTACATCGAACTCTTTATTCATCTACCGTGGAAACTGCAGTTATGTTAACACCGCACTTCGGCAATTTTTAACTACTGTTGGCTGTATGGTCTTTGCTGCCCAAAGCAGAAAATAAAATTTAAAAAAGAAACAAAGAAGCGAGCTGTCGAAACTTGTAAGTAGGCTGCTTAGGTTTTTTATGTTGGCAACGCCTCGTAGCGGCCTGTATAAAAATCACTGGCTGTGCTGTGTGCAGTCCGTGGCTGGGTGGCATTGTTGGTATATTAACTATCGCATAGTTGGGCAGTTGGATGTGAACAGCGCGTAGCGTTGTGCAGTTGGAGGTGAGCCGCCAACAGTGGTGGATGTGGGGAGGGAGATGGCAGAGTTTTGAGAGCGGACGATCTGGACGTGTGTCCGTCAGAAAAAAGAAATCTGTAAGACTGGGCCACGCGGGATGAGCCGAGCGGTCTGGGGCGCTGCAGTCATGGACTGTGCGGCTGGTCCCAGCGGAGTTTCGAGTCCTCCCTCGGGCATCGGTGCGTGTGCGTGTTTGTCCTTAAGATAATTTAGGTTAAGTAGTGTGTAAGCTTAGGGACTGATGACCTTAGCAGTTCAGTCTCACAAGATTTCACAAACACATTTGTAAGACTGGATGTCATGAACTGATATGTATATTATGACTTTGGAACGCTATTAAGATAAATAAAATGTTTGTTCTCCATCAAAATCTTTCATTTGCTAACTATGTCTATCAGTAGTTAGTGCCTTCAGTAGTTAGAATGTCCGCAGCTCGTGGTCGTGCGGTAGCGTTCTCGCTTCCCGCGCCCGGGTTCCCTGGTTCGATTCCCGGCGGGGTCAGGGACTTTCTCTGCCTCGTGATGACTGGGTGTTGTGTACTGTCCTTAGGTTAGTTAGGTTTAAGTAGTTCTAAGTTCTAGGGGACTGATGACCATAGACGTTAAGTCCCATAGTGCTGAGAGCCATTTGAACCATTTTTAGTAGTTAGAATCTTTTATTTAGCTGGCAGTATTGGCGCTCGCTGTATTGCAGTAGTTTGAGTAACGAACATTTTTGTGAGGTAAGTGATTCATGAAAGGTATAGGTTATTGCTAGTCAGGGCCATTCTTTTGTAGGGATTATTGAAAGTCAGATTGCGTTGCGCTAAAGATATTGTGTGTCAGTTTAGTGTTGATCAGAATAAGTAAAGAGAGAAATGTCTGAGAACGTTCAGTTTTGCTCAGCTGTTTGAAAATGAAATAACGCAGAGGTTTTCCAGCACTGTCATTTATAAATTTTTCTAACAAGGGAACCTCCCCATCGCACCCCCCTCAGATTTAGTTATAACTTGGCACAGTGGATAGGCCTTGAAAAACCGAACACAGATCAATTGAGAAAACAGGAAGAAGTTGTGTGGAACTGTGAAGAAATAAGCAAAATATACAAACTGAGTAGTTCATGGGAAGATAGGCAATATCAAGGACACAGAGACCACAGGAGCGTCGTGGTCTCGTGGTTAACGTGTGCAGCTGCGGAACGAGAGGTCCCTGGTTCATGTCTTCCCTCACGTGACAATTTTAATTTTTTATTTTCAGTTTATGTGAAAAACTCATGTTTTCATCACTTTTTGGGAGTGACTTTCACATCCACAAGAAAACCTAAATCGGGCAAGGTAGAAGAATCTTTTTACCCATTCGCCAAGTGTACAAGTTAGGTGGGTCGACAACATATTCCTGTCATGTGACGCACATGCCGTCACCAGTGTCGTATAGAATATATCAGATGTGTTTTCCTGTGGAGGAATCGGTTGACCTATGACCTTGCGATCAAATGTTTTCGGTTCCGATTGGAGAGGCACGTCCTTTCGTCTACTAATCGCACGGTTTTGCGATGCGGTCGCAAAACACAGACACTAAACTTATTACAGTGAACAGAAACGTCAATGAACGAACGGACAGATAATAACTATGCAAAAATAAAGAAAGTAAAATTTTCACTCGTGGGAAGACTTGAACCAAGGACCTCTCTTTCTGCAGCTGCTCACGCTACTACGGGACCACGGCACTGCTGAGCTCACGCTCTGCTTGATGTTGCTTGTGTGTCCCATGGACTACTCAGTTTGTATATTTTGCTTATTTTTTCACAGTTCCACACAACTTCTTCCTGTTTTCTCAATTGATCTGTGTTCAGTTTATCAAGGCCTATCCACTGTGCCAAGTTATAACTAAATCTGAGGGGGGTGCGATGGGGAGGTTCCCTTGTAAGGAGACGTTTCAAACTTAGGACGTGATTTTCTCGGAACTATGGAGTGTTTACGCCTGAGGCAAAAGTTTCGAATGTGGCAGGCAGCGACCTGGGGTCAACGTGACGCAGGTGGCTGTGCGCGCTCTAGCGGCAGTCGGGAAGCGAACAGTGCGGCGGACCCAGAGGAGTCTGGACGGCTGCCAGGGCAGCGTGCCGGTCCCAGGCGGGGCTTGCGTAACGAGCCGGCGCAGCCTGGTACAGCCGCAGCCGCAGCCGTAACCCGCCGCCAGCTGCCGGCGCGCTTTCCGGGAACTTGCGAGCTCACCAGGGGGCGGGGCGCCTCGCCACAGTGGTTGCCCCCCCCCCCTCCCACCGCCCCCGTAAATCAGTCGCCAGCCTCATTCCGTGAACTCCTCGGCCTGAACCAAGACACATTTCTCGTTACTGACCCTCACGTTACCCTAAGCTGCATCTACAGCTTTTTTTTTTTTTGGCATTCTGTTGATAAACAAGGCTGAACAGTAATACTTGTTTTGTAAATAAAACGGCCTTTTCTTGCTGCAGTGTCCGAAGAATTACATACATCGAGTGGCAAAAGAATAATACACTACTGGCCATTAAAACTGCTACACCAAGAAGAAATGCAGATGATAAACGTATATTCATTGGACAGATATATTATACTAGAACTCACATGTGATTACGTTTTCACGCAATTTAGGTGCACAGATCCTGAGAAATCAGTACCCACAACAACCACCTCTGGCCGTAATAACGGCCTTGATACGCCTGGGCATCGAGTCAAACAGAGCTTGCATGCCGTGTACAGGTACAGCTGCCCATGCAGCTTCAACACGATACCACAGTACATCAAGAGTAGTAAATGGCGTATTGTGACGAACCAGATGCTCGGCCACCAATGACCAGACGTTTTCAATTGGTGAGAGATCTGGAGAATGTGCTGGCCAGGGCAGCCCTCGAACATTTTCTGTATCCAGAAAGGCCAGTACAGGACCTGCAACATGCGGTCGTACATTATCCTGCTGAAGAGTAGGGTTTCGCAGGGATCGAATGAACGGTAGAGCCACGGGTCGTGTAAAACATATGAAATGTAACGTCGACTGTTCAAATTGCCGTCAATGCGAACAAGAAGTGCCGAGACATGGAACCAATGGCACCCCATACCATCACGGGGGGCGATACGCCAGTATGGCGATGACGAATACACGCTTCCAATGTGTGTTCACCGCGATGTCGCCAAACACGGATGCGACCGTCATGATGCTGTAAACAGATTCATCCGAAAAAATAACGTTTTGCCATTCGTGCACCGAGGTTCGTTGTTGAGTACACCATCGCAGGCGCTCCTGTCTGTGATGCAGCGTCAAGGGTAACCGCGGCCATGGTCTCCGAGCTGATAGTACATGCTGCTGCAAACGTCGTCGAGCTGTTCGTGCAGATGGTTGTTGTCTTGCAAACGTTCCCATCTGTTGACTCAGGGATGGAGATGTGGCTGCACGATCCGTTACAGTCATGCGGATAAGATGCCTGTTATCTCGACCGCTAGTGATACGAGACCGTTGGGATCCAGCACGGCGTTCCGTATTACCCTCCTGAACCCATCGATTCCATATTCTGCTAACACTCATTGGATCTCGACCAACGCGAGCAGCAATGTCGCGATACGATAAACCGCAATCGCGATAGGCTACAATCCGACCTTTATCAAAGTCGGAAACGTGATGGTACGCATTTCTACTCCTTACACGAGGCATCACAACAACGTTTCACCAGGCAACGCCGGTCAACTGCTGCTTGTGTATGAGAAATCGGTTGGAAACTTTCCTCATGTCAGCACGTTGTAGGTGTCGCCACCGGCGCCAACCTTGTGTGAATCCTCTGAAACACTGATCATTTGCGTATCACAGCATCTTCTTCCTGTCGGTTAAATTTCGCGTTTGTAGGACGTCATTTTCGTGGTGTATCAATTTTAATGGCCAGTAGTGTAGTACACCAGAAGAAAGAAGAAACATGGCGAACAGTGGCAAAAAATTCGGAACACAAAATTGTGCTTATGTGTCGGTAATAAAGTGGTAGTGCGACCTCCAGACCAGACGAGAGTAAACGCAGATGACAGCAAACCATCCCACTGATGATGCCTTAGAGCAAGAAAAATGTGAAACGCGTCTGCAAAAAAAATAATTGGCAGCAAGAAAAGGCGATTTTATTTTCAAAACAAGTATTTCTGTGCTTGCTGCGGAGGGTGGCTAAGGCCAAAGAAGACCAGCGAACGAGAGCGAACCCCTTCGTTGAACGATATTTGCTTAGGCCGGTATTACACTATCGTATATCTTTGACAAAGAAGTATGATCAGATATTCGTCAAATTTCCTTGACAATGATCTTTGACGTGGTGCTAAAAAGGGGTACTACGCTGTCGTTATATTTTTCGTCAAATTTCAAGATGGTGGACGACAACTTGCTATTATGCGCTGCACTTGCTAGTACCACGATTGCATTCGGTATGTATTTGGAAGAAAAGCGGCGGAAAAAAAAGAAAACATAATTCGACGAAGCCCTAGGTATTACGTCGAGATAATAAAAGCATTCAGCAAAATTTGTTACGAGATCTGCAAGTGGAGGAAGTCAAGTCTTTATACATACGAGGGTAATACCGATAGTAAGGTCTATTTTTTTTTGTAAGTATATAGACCTGTTTATTTCTACAATGGTTTACATCAGTTTAGAGCTTGAACATTTAGGTACTTTTCGACATAATCACCATTTCTGTCGATGCATTTTTGTAGACGCTGTGGCAGTTTTTGTATGCCCAGTCATACCAGCTCGCCACCATGCTCTTTCACCTCGTCGCCGGAGCGGAATCGCTTTCCGGCCAAATGTTCTTTTAACCTAGGGAACAGGTGATAGTCCTCGGTGCCAAGTCAGGACTATAGGGTGGGTGGGTGGGTGATTATGTTCCACTGAAACTGTTGCAGGATGAGCAACGGTTTGCCGAGCGATGTGTGGCCGAGCGTTGTCACGGAGAATGTGTACGCCCTTGATAAACATTCCTCTTCTCCGGTTCTGAATTGCCCGTTTGAGTTTTTTCAGAATCTCACAGTACCTGTCAGCGTTAACTGTGGTCCCAGCGATTCAGCTCCGACGACGAGGTGGAAGAAGAGGTTCATAACTTTCTGAACAGCATGGTGACGAGCTGGTATGACATGGGAATACAAAAACTGCCACGGCGTCAACAAAAATGCATCGACAGAAATGGTGATTATGTCGGAAAGTAGCTAAATGTTCAAGCTGTAAAATGATGTAAACCACTGTAGAAATAAAGAGGTCTACGTACTTATAAAAAATAGGAGACCTTACTTTTGGGTTACCCTCGTAAATTACTTACGAATGGATGAGAGTGTATTTCAGTATTTCCTCAGTAAAATGGCTTCGCATATTACAAAACAGAATACTCTTTTGAGAAATGCTATATGTGCAGAAGACAGGCAAACTGTGACACCCCGATTTGTTGACACACGAGAGAGCTACTCTGGTTTACAACACAGCACATTAACCAAAATAATTCCAGGAACGTGTGAAGCGATTTATAAAACACTGAAGAGGGAATATGTGAATAAAATATATGTTTAATACACTATATGAGCAATAAGAATTATTTTTAATTCTGAATAATTTAATTAATGGAACTACAAAATTAATTTAAAAAATACGAAACAGATGAAGCACTTTTTAACTTGTGGCATCCAGAGTTCAAAAATAGAGAAAGTAGGATGGAAAGCTAAGAAAGAATTTTTTTTTATTTTAGAGTGCGACCACATCTTCCGTTCAGGCCTGCCGGGAAGCTCCCTGGATATCCCCAGATGTAGAGGTGGATGGTTATAGCTGTGATTGTGGACATGAAGTCGCCAGCAAGAAATTTTCACCTGCCCATTAATACACAATTAACTGTCCCCCTTGCTAACCCCCTATCTTGGTCAAAGCAAGTTTATAAAAGAAGAGTCGAAGGAACAAACCAACTTTGGAGCCATGTTTACAAACACACTACAGAGACATCAAATAGCTGTAGTGACGCCAGCGCTCGAAGCTGTTACATTTCACATTGCAGTGAACAAAAGAACGACTTTTACTATGGCGAGGCCATAGATTTGATCATATTTATTTGACGACAGGCGAGATTTGACAAAGTTTCCTATTACACCATCAAATTTGTTTGACATAAACATTTGACGTATCAATTTTGACAAAGAAATATGATAGTGCCAACGAAGCGGTTGGCCTTCGTTGCGGTCCTGTCTTCTGGCTGTAACATCAAAGTCTTGCCAGTTGGTTGACCTTCGGAACCCTCTCCTAGTGTGGACGCCGAGACGAATGTTGGTTGGTTCACTAGCGATTTGCTGTGTCTCTAGAACGGGTGTGTACTGAAATTTTTCAGGAGAGCCAGAAGTCCCACTTAGTTTGTTTTATTGGCCGGTTTCGCCCTTTAATTTAACAAGGGCATGAACACGAATACGAATTTACAGTTTAAAGTGCAGTAGCTGGCTCTTAAATGAAATAGCGAAACCGGTCAATAGAACATACCGAATGTGACTTCTGGCTGTCCCGAAAAACGTTAATTTCAACAGTCGTTGTTTCCCCTGCAGGCAGTGCCTGCTCTCGCCACGGGTGTGTATTTACTGTGTTTAAAAATAATGGCGTATGGGGTGGAATACGTATAGGGCGTTAATCTGAAAGCGTTTTATTGGGAACGCAAATGCTTATGGACACCTACCTACTGCGACTATCAAAACAAACTGAAAGATTAGATGCTTAGATGGAAATAAGTGAGCCGTTAGCAAGAAATGTGCAACATGTGAAAAAGAAAATGGAGTCTTTATTGAATTTTTTTCGCCGCGAACGACAGACAGAAAACCAAAACTGGGTGTGGCCATTAATCTTTCTTGCTGCAGATGCAGCTCTCCTAAGAGAGATGTCATCTTTCGCAATTTTTATGGCCCACACAATTCAATAACAATTCGAAATCTGTAGCTTATATCCGGAAAAAATTATTAAATAACCCATATTCCATTCCAGACATTAATTTTGTCCAACAACACCGCTCCCTACTTTTTTAAAAGGAGGTCGTCCACTAGCGTCTTTTCTTCTCCTTCTCTTTCTGATGATCAGATTATTGCGACAAAATAAATGCTGCACATGCGACGACTGCTAAACCCTCATCTTTCCTCATAATAGCGGCCGGTGAAGTTAGAATTAAAGTGCTACTTTTTAACAACAACAAAACGGGAACAATGTTGGTAAGTTATACGACCCATCTGCGATTCCACATTGCCGAGTCCCTGGGCCCCAAGGCCTTCCTTCCTTAGGTGAGGATGAGAAGTGTTTTGTTGGCAGAAGAGCCAACACCGTGTTACTACAGGAGGCCGAAATGCATGCGTTTTAGCTCACGCAGGCTGGTGTGAAGAGGGAAGAACTATACTGACGTGAGGTCTGGAACATGACAAGGAATGAGTATTCAGAAAGCGGACGTAATTAGTTTGATACTGAACTTTAATCCATTAATGATGAACGTCGCTCTTGACGTTACACGATTCACAATATTGTCTGTTCAGAATTCATTCTAATTACTGAATATGGCGCCTTGCTAGGTCGTAGAAAATGACGTAGCTGAAGGCTATGCTCAACTATCGTCTCTGCATATGAGAGAGTATGTAGGCAGTGAACCATCGCTAGCAAACTCGGCTGTACATCTGGGGCGAGTGCTAGGGAGTGTCTCTCTAGACTAGACCTGCCGTGTGGCGGCGCTCGGTCTGCAATCACTGATAGTGGCGACACGCGGGTCCGACGTATACTAACGGACCGCGGCCGATTTAAAGGCTACCACCTAGCAAGTGTGGTGTCTGGCGGTGACACTACAAGAAGCCGAACGTCAATGCATTGGCGACCAACGTTCGGCGGAATCCAGTGTCTGTCGTTCGTTGGCCTTGTGTGTACGCGCCTTTACAAGCAAGCAAGCAAAACAAAGCAATGCAATGCAATGCAATGCAAACCAAACGAAACAAAACCTCCACTTTCCGGCCCTGATGGGCCAATCGAGAGCGACAGACCGCTGTGTGTTCCTTAGCCAACGGCGTCATTGGCATTGTGGTACGGAGACACGCGAGGTGAGCACATCTCGCCCCTGTCCGTTGTCGGCTTTCCCGACCCTGCTAGTTCTCAATCAAGTAGCTCCTCGACTGGCCTCGCAAGGCTGACTGCACGCGGTACCAGTCCTCCCACCAGGGGGTAGTTGCTGGCAGTACCTATACAGTGGTAGTAGCGACGATCGTTTATCTTATATAAAAGTTGATGAAAGAATTCGTTTTAAATTTTACCATAAGAGCGGAATAAATGGCAGTAAAGCTTTAGATACGTTAAATACTGCTTTTTGTGAGTGATATCATTAAAACAAAGGTTCAAGATTGTATAAGCGCTTCGAAAAACGTCGTGAAGCCGTTCAAATTGACAAGTGCTCTGGACGCCCAGTAGATCTACAGCCAATGAAATCGTGGAAAAAGTGTAAGAAATTATTATGAACCATCGACGAATCAAAAGCACAGAAGTCGCTAATGATGTTTGCATATCACTTCGGTCTTGCCATAAAATTTTTTTCGGATACTTCGTGTATGAATCGTGTTACATCAATTTTTTTTTTCTAAAATTGTATATGTTGTGACTTAGCAAGACAGCCAAGTCACAACGAGAGGAAGCCGAAAGGCACGCGTTAAGCTCACGCAGATTGGCGTGAGGTCTGGAACAGTTAAAGGAATTAATAGCAGCAAATAATGTACGTAGTTGATGTAATACTTAACTTTAATCCACAATTGTAGAACATCTCTCTTGACGGTACATGTTATAACCACAATATAAATTATCAAAGCTATGGCGCCTTGCTAGGTCGTAGCCAATGACTTAGCTGAAGGCTATGCTAACTATCGTCTCGGCAAATGAGAGCGTATTTTGTCAGTGAACCATCGCTAGCAAAGTCTGCTGTACAACTGGGGCGAGTGCCAGTACGTCTCTCTACACCTGCCGTGTGGTGGCGCTCGGTCTGCAATCACTGACAGTGGCGACACGCGGGTCCGACGTATACTACCGGACCGCGGCTGATTTAAAAGCTACCACCTAGCAAGTGTGGTGTCTGGCGGTGACCCCACAGTATATATAATAAATACAGACATTTCGGCTGTTATTGTAGAGCGCCTTGATCAGAGTGACTACTGTGGCATTATTTCAGAATGACTGTTTTGCAAGACTATATTTTTATTCGGTGACAGAATCAAGGGGGAGAGATATCACACGGTGCCATTCTGAAGTGAGAGCTCTTTACGGAGTGCGTCACTGCATAATCGCTCCTTTTATCAGGACACTTTCCTCGTGTCAACCATGCTTACCTATTTCGTATGCATAATAAGACAGGAGCGTTCGTCACCTATATAAATGGACGAATCACTTTGTGTGTGATAATTCCTAGCGAATTCATGCCATGTTGCACTCATTAAATTTTCACTATGTCTGCACCAGGTGCCGCTGGTGCATCATTGAAGTTGAGTAGTCAATTGATTCCTGTAATAAAGTGTATTTTAACCACGTGTGCATTTTGTGTTCTAATGAGAGGAAACCGGTCACCCACCCATCATATCACCCTCTCCTCATCCACCCACGAACATCAAAATACCACAGGAGAGCACAGCCACAACATCTACAAACAGAGCAAGCTGCCATTCATCACACCAAGTTGAAATTTTATGTAGGTCACCTCGAATCTTCCTACACTTACTCAATGATGACACTTTACCGTACAAGACAGCATCACCAGGAAATATCGGCAGAGTTGCTGCTCAGCCTGTCCACATTCACCTGGGCGCGCTATTGTCGTCGATTCCCAGCTGGTGGCAGCCTGCGTTCT
Organism: Schistocerca nitens; assembly: GCF_023898315.1. Classification (NCBI taxonomy): domain Eukaryota; kingdom Metazoa; phylum Arthropoda; class Insecta; order Orthoptera; family Acrididae; genus Schistocerca; species Schistocerca nitens. Next base: position 79,699,313 of record NC_064621.1, on the reverse strand, counting down.
GAAGCAACGCACACCGTGCATTTCGTGTCGCGGCGCGACTGCTTCAAAACGCTCGTTGTGAAACGCTAACTGCGAGGCTGAGCGGTGGGAAGAATGAAATTACCCGGCTGCGGAGATGAAGCACGGATAAGCAGTTATGTCACGCCTCCAGCAAAGAACTCTGCGGTGCACTATAGGGCTACTTGCGCACATCGGAGTACGCTTTACCTCGTACATAAACAGCGCAGATATTCAAACATGGAGCTACCGACTGATGTCGCTTATTAGACTGAAAGTGTCACATTAATTTCGAAATTTTAGAGCCCAGACTGCAGCCTGGCCGTGTCGATATGCTGGTCCTGTGGCTACAGTGCATCCGAGGATCGCTTTCCAGTGATCAGAGGAAGGGGCTTTCTCCAGGCTGGAGATGTCGAGTCTCTCTTTCCCTGGTCCCCCTAAGTGAGTTGTGGGGGCCTACCAAGTGGCCTCAGGGGCAAGTTACCTCCTCATGTTGGCAGCTCATTCTCACAAGGGAACCTCCCCATCGCACCCCCCTCAGATTTAGTTATAAGTTGGCACAGTGGATAGGCCTTGAAAAACCGAACACAGATCAACTGAGAAAACAGGAAGAAGTTGTGTGGAACTGTGAAAAAATAAGCAAAATATACAAACTGAGTAGTTCATGGCAACATAGGCAACATTAAGGACACTGGGACCGCAGGAGCGCCGTGGTCTCGTGGTAACGTGAGCAGCTGCGGAACGAAAGGTCCTTGGTTCAAATGTGCCATCGAGTGAAAACTTTAATTTTTTATTTTCAGTTCATGTGAAAAACTCTTATGTTTTCATCACTTTTTTGGGAGTGATTATCACATCCACAAGAAAACCTAAATCGGGCAAGGTAGAAGAATCTTTTTACCCATTCGCCAAGTGTACAAGTTAGGTGGGTCGACAACGTATTCCTGTCATATGACGCACATGCCGTCACCAGTGTCGTATAGAATATATCAGATGTGTTTTCCTGTGGAGGAATCGGTTGACCTATGACCTTGCGATCAAATGTTTTCGGTTCCGATTGGAGAGGCACGTCCTTTCCTCTACTAATCGCACGGTTTTGCGATGCGGTCGCAAAACACAGATACTAAACTTATTACAGTGAACAGAGACGTCAATGAACGAACGGACAGATAATAACTATGCAAAAATAAAGAAAGTAAAATTTTCACTCGTGGGAAGACTTGAACCCAGGATCTCTTCTTCTGCAGCTGCTCACTCTACCACGGGACCAAGGCGCTCCTGAGCTCACGTTTTCCTTGATGTTGCCTATGTGGCCCATGAACTACTCAGTTTGTATATTTTGCTTATTTTTTCACAGTTCCACAACTTCTTCCTGTTTTCTCAATTGATCTGTGTTCAGTTTATCAAGGCCTATCCACTGTGCCAAGTTATAACTAAATCTGAGGGGGGTGCGATGGGGAGGTTCCCTTGTCAGCACCTCCTGCTGCGGTTTTCGGTGTAATGTTATGAGCGCGAGCGGGAATTCATCAATGAGGCTGCTCAGTCAGATTTGTCGAAAGCACTGAATGTTCAGCCTATTTCGTGGTGCCGTTTGGGACACACGAAATCTATGGAGGGTTGGGCGAGAGCCCTCGCGAAATCTAGGTGACAAGTTCTGGGTCTCGTAGGGCGCAGCTGGTGTTCTTATGTGTTTAACTGGGGTTGGGAGTCAGCGAATGATCCTCCATGATCAACACAGCTACTTTTCAAATATGGGAATGCCACAAGAATCGGACTTCGTGATGGGGCGTGGTTTTCTGTTTAGTTCTATTCCAGTTTTTCTAGGCGAGTATTGCTTTTTAGTGACCGAACAAGGACCTGTTTGTAAGAGGCATTTTACACCATAGCGTGGAGCCATTAGTTAGTTGGAGGTAGTGTTCATTGAACAAAGCAGATTTAGTGAAGTGTAACTAAATTAAATACAGGATGTAAAGAGTGATGATGGCAGATATTTTTATAAATGGTACCTTAATATGTACATATATCAGTATGCCTGTTTTTCTCTGCGTTGAATAACCTTTCCACTAACACGTCGTAAATTTTACGACCTGATGTGTTCTGCACAGTCGTTCTGCACCAGTAAGTGGATTACCCCTGTCCGTACAGACTAACCGATTTGCGTCTGCGCATCCACATTTCAACACCTGACCTGCTGCGCATGGAAAATAGGCGTTGATGTCTTGCTCTTGCCGCATGTACCTGGAGATACTAACCAGTCTAAAAACATGAGCAATGGCTCTGGATATGATGTAAATACTGATGTAATATTGTTCAGCACACTGTCCTCAGTCACCAACAGAAATACATTAAATGTGTTCGTAATATGGACAACCGTCAGCTGTACAATGGAACGATTACAATGAAAATTTGTACCGGATTGAGAATCGAACCCGCATTTTCCACTTAAGCGCGAGCGGTGCCCTTTTCGAGCGCGCTCCACGGCGAGACCAAAAGTTCCACATGTCGTCAATCAAGTGTACACCACCTGCACTCTTACATCCATTATGTATATTCCCGTAAAGGATAGACATTTGAATTGAAAGTCACTTAACCAGTGCAGGAGGATAAATAGGAAGGAACTTTGCATTGTACTTCGGAATAATACAGGCAATGCAATATCGTACGTCGCAACTGAAATTTCTTATAGCCGTTACAACTGTATGTTCCACTTAAACTCTCCTACATAAGAAAAGATTCCGTCTTTTGCAACTGAATGTTTTATTTGTGTTTACCGAACATAGCACTACTCCATGACACATCACAACCAACTCCCCACACAAACTTCTTCCAAAAATATTTTTAAAAATGTATACTTCAAGACAACAGCACAATACAAAAGAAACTAAAAAGTTTGATGGAAAAGAAAGATAAATACAACATTGGGGACTATATGAATTAACGCATAATAGCCGCATCTCTAAATATATTCCGGTGACTGCAAGAAAATTTAATATCAGTTATAAACAACTGCTAAAGACCAACTGCCAGTTGCTACAGATAATTGACAACTGCTGCGGAACACCCGACCAATGACAGTATAAGGAAATGTAGAGGGCGGGACGTGTTAACTGCTGCGAAACCTGTGCACGAACGCTCTGTATGCATTCGACAGATCATACAGTGCGGAGTTTGACGTCTGTTGTGGAACCGATTAGTGGGACATTCCGTGTGGTACGGCAGCAAGTCTTCTGCACGACACCATTCGAGTGCTTACATCGTGGGCGAGCAGCTGAACGGCCCGAAGGCGATCCAAGTGTCAATACTGCGACCAAAGTAATGGATGTGTCCAAAAGGGTCATCTCGCGATTAAAGAAGGCCCCTGAAGATAGAACTGCTATGCAAAACCGTGCCAATGGTCGTAGATGATGGACAACCTCACCACAAGAGCTAGTGGCGAAAAGGAACAGACATCTCACTCCTAGCCAGATTGCTGAGACCTTGCAACCGCTATCGGTACACCTGTCTCTAGCAGATCCAAGTGAATCTGGCCACCAGTTAGTGGAGGGAGAGAGATAGAGAGAGGGGGGGAGGGGGGGAGAGAGATGGTGGAGGGGAGGGAGAGAGAGGGAGGGAGAGAGAGGGAGGGAGGGAGAGGGGGTAGGGGAGGTGGGAGAGAGGGAGAGGGGCAGAGGGAGAGGGCGAGGCGGGAGGCAGGGACAGGGCGAGGGGGGACAGGGCGAGGGGCGGGCAGGGCGAGGGGGGGCAGGGCGAGTGGGGGCGGGGCGAGTGGGGCAGGAATAGGGGGGCGGGGCGGGGCGAGGGGGGCGGGGGGCAGGGCGAGGGGGGTGGGGGGCGGGGAGAGAGCGGGGCGGGGAGAGAGGGGGGCGGGGTGAGACGGGGGGCAGGGAGACGGGGGGCAGGGAGACGGGGGGCAGGGAGACGGGGGGCAGGGAGACGGGGGGCAGGGAGACGGGGGGCAGGGAGACGGGGGGCAGGGAGACGGGGGGCAGGGAGACGGGGGGCAGGGAGACGGGGGGCAGGGAGACGGGGGGCAGGGAGACGGGGGGCAGGGAGACGGGGGGCAGGGAGACGGGGGGCAGGGAGACGGGGGGCAGGGAGACGGGGGGCAGGGAGACGGGGGGCAGGGAGACGGGGGGCAGGGAGACGGGGGGCAGGGAGACGGGGGGCAGGGAGACGGGGGGCAGGGAGACGGGGGGCAGGGAGACGGGGGGCAGGGAGACGGGGGGCAGGGAGACGGGGGGCAGGGAGACGGGGGGCAGGGAGACGGGGGGCAGGGAGACGGGGGGCAGGGAGACGGGGGGCAGGGAGACGGGGGGCAGGGAGACGGGGGGCAGGGAGACGGGGGGCAGGGAGACGGGGGGCAGGGAGACGGGGGGCAGGGAGACGGGGGGCAGGGAGACGGGGGGCAGGGAGACGGGGGGCAGGGAGACGGGGGGCAGGGAGACGGGGGGCAGGGAGACGGGGGGCAGGGAGACGGGGGGCAGGGAGACGGGGGGCAGGGAGACGGGGGGCAGGGAGACGGGGGGCAGGGAGACGGGGGGCAGGGAGACGGGGGGCAGGGAGACGGGGGGCAGGGAGACGGGGGGCAGGGAGACGGGGGGCAGGGAGACGGGGGGCAGGGAGACGGGGGGCAGGGAGACGGGGGGCAGGGAGACGGGGGGCAGGGAGACGGGGGGCAGGGAGACGGGGGGCAGGGAGACGGGGGGCAGGGAGACGGGGGGCAGGGAGACGGGGGGCAGGGAGACGGGGGGCAGGGAGACGGGGGGCAGGGAGACGGGGGGCAGGGAGACGGGGGGCAGGGAGACGGGGGGCAGGGAGACGGGGGGCAGGGAGACGGGGGGCAGGGAGACGGGGGGCAGGGAGACGGGGGGCAGGGAGACGGGGGGCAGGGAGACGGGGGGCAGGGAGACGGGGGGCAGGGAGACGGGGGGCAGGGAGACGGGGGGCAGGGAGACGGGGGGCAGGGAGACGGGGGGCAGGGAGACGGGGGGCAGGGAGACGGGGGGCAGGGAGACGGGGGGCAGGGAGACGGGGGGCAGGGAGACGGGGGGCAGGGAGACGGGGGGCAGGGAGACGGGGGGCAGGGAGACGGGGGGCAGGGAGACGGGGGGCAGGGAGACGGGGGGCAGGGAGACGGGGGGCAGGGAGACGGGGGGCAGGGAGACGGGGGGCAGGGAGACGGGGGGCAGGGAGACGGGGGGCAGGGAGACGGGGGGCAGGGAGACGGGGGGCAGGGAGACGGGGGGCAGGGAGACGGGGGGCAGGGAGACGGGGGGCAGGGAGACGGGGGGCAGGGAGACGGGGGGCAGGGAGACGGGGGGCAGGGAGACGGGGGGCAGGGAGACGGGGGGCAGGGAGACGGGGGGCAGGGAGACGGGGGGCAGGGAGACGGGGGGCAGGGAGACGGGGGGCAGGGAGACGGGGGGCAGGGAGACGGGGGGCAGGGAGACGGGGGGCAGGGAGACGGGGGGCAGGGAGACGGGGGGCAGGGAGACGGGGGGCAGGGAGACGGGGGGCAGGGAGACGGGGGGCAGGGAGACGGGGGGCAGGGAGACGGGGGCAGGGAGACGGGGGGCAGGGAGACGGGGGGCAGGGAGACGGGGGGCAGGGAGACGGGGGGCAGGGAGACGGGGGGCAGGGAGACGGGGGGCAGGGAGACGGGGGGCAGGGAGACGGGGGGCAGGGAGACGGGGGGCAGGGAGACGGGGGGCAGGGAGACGGGGGGCAGGGAGACGGGGGGCAGGGAGACGGGGGGCAGGGAGACGGGGGGCAGGGAGACGGGGGGCAGGGAGACGGGGGGCAGGGAGACGGGGGGCAGGGAGACGGGGGGCAGGGAGACGGGGGGCAGGGAGACGGGGGGCAGGGAGACGGGGGGCAGGGAGACGGGGGGCAGGGAGACGGGGGGCAGGGAGACGGGGGGCAGGGAGACGGGGGGCAGGGAGACGGGGGGCAGGGAGACGGGGGGCAGGGAGACGGGGGGCAGGGAGACGGGGGGCAGGGAGACGGGGGGCAGGAGACGGGGGGCAGGGAGACGGGGCAGGGAGACGGGGGGCAGGGAGACGGGGGGCAGGGAGACGGGGGCAGGGAGACGGGGGGCAGGGAGACGGGGGGCAGGGAGACGGGGGGCAGGGAGACGGGGGGCAGGGAGACGGGGGGCAGGGAGACGGGGGGCAGGGAGATGGGGGGCAGGGAGAAGGGGGGTGGGGTGAGAGAGGGGGCAGGGTGAGAGAGGGGGCATGGTGGATAGGGTGAGAGAGGGGGCAGGGTGAGAGAGGGGGCATGGTGGATAGGGGGAAAGAGGGAGGGGGAGAGTGGGGGGAGAGTGGGGGGAGAGTGGGGGGAGAGTGGGGGGAGAGTGGGGGGAGAGTGGGGGGAGAGAGGGGGAGAGAGGGTGGAGAGGGGGAGAGTGGGGGGAGAGGGAGAGAGAGGTGGAGAGGGAGAGGAGAGAGAGGTGGGAGAGGGAGAGGGAGAGGGAGAGAGAGAGAGAGAGAGAGAGAGAGAGAGAGAGTGGTGGGAGAGGGAGGGGGAGAGAGGGGGGGAGAGGGAGGGGGAGAGAGAGAGAGAGAGAGAGAGAGAGAGGGAGAGGGAGAGAGGGGGGGGGAGGGAGGGGGAGAGAGAGAGAGAGAGAGAGAGAGAGAGAGAGAGAGAGAGGTGGGAGAGGGAGGGGGGAGAGAGAGGGGGGGGAGAGGGAGGGGGGGGAGAGAGAGAGAGAGAGAGAGAGAGAGAGAGAGAGAGAGAGAATACGTTACACACTACAGAACGTTCATGATGATCACCTTTATGGCTTAGGCGTTATGGCCACCATCACAGGACTACTGATGTGCCGGACACACTGTAAAGTGAAAATATGGAACAGCCTGCGTAATCTCCAGACCAATACCCTATAGAGCACGCCAGGGATGTTTTTTGACAGACGTGTTTCTCAAGGAATACCCCCTCTCCAAATCACACAAGAACTGGATACCAGCTGAGAGAGGAGTGTGAGAATATCCCCAAAGGACTCCTCAACATCTGCACTAGTGCCCGACGAGGGATTGTTTCTAACTGGCAGTCCGACATTGACCTTTATGATGAGAGCATTACCTGTGTCAAACATAATGTTAACTATGTCTGTTTTGTTACCAGCTTTCCCATGTGGTGAAATCCGTTGCATTTATAGACATAAATACACTACTCCCTCTCTCTTACTTACGTGTTGTGTTTCATGTCGCCCATCACTGCCTGTGATTATTCCTGTCCATTTGGACAATGAATGTACCCACTGCAAATATGCAGAACATCTAAAAAAAGGCTATCACCACACAGGCAGTCTTATGCCATTGCAACAAAAGAAAGAGTATGATCGCTCTAGAGAAAGAGTATTCCATACAGAAGGCCCAAAAAATGAAAATATGCTCAATGACAAAAAAGCAATAACAGATGAACGGCTACCAAAGTAATTCATAATGTACGATAAATAAATTCTCTCTCTCTCTCTCTCTCTCTCTCTCTCTCTCTCTCTTGCACACACACACACACACACACACACACACACACACACACACACACACACACACACGAACACCACGCCAACAACCATCACACTCTACAACTCCCATGATCCAGCAATCAGACTGAAGCATATGAGAAACACCGGTGTCCTACACTACTGGTTATGTCTAGTGAAACGTTAAAAGTAAGTATATACGCCCGCATCTCGTGGTCGTGCGGTAGCGTTCTCGCTTCCCACGCCCGGGTTCCCGGGTTCGATTCCCGGCGGGGTCAGGAATTTTCTCTGCCTCGTGATGGCTGGGTGTTGTGTGCTGTCCTTAGGTTAGTTAGGTTTAAGTAGTTCTAAGTTCTAGGGGACTGGTGACCATAGATGTTAAGTCCCATGGTGCTCAGAGCCATTTGAACCATTTAGTAAGTATATACATCTAACACACACGCAACACCACTTAGATACATCAATAGATAACAGTGAATTTAAGTATAATAAAATGCAACCTTATATACGTATATAGGTAATTTAAATGAGGTTCCAAGAATCACTACATGTCTGTTATCAAAACGCTTACAGTTAACTACAAGACAGCATATTGTATATTACAGACAACTGAAGAAGCTTAGCATGAAAACGGGAAACATGTTTGGTAAACACAAATGAAACACTCAGTTGTGAAAGACGAAATTATTTATTATCTCTATGATGAACCATAACTGAGGCAGCAACTGAGGAAAATGTTTTACTATATTAACGGTATATCTTTCAATGGAAAGTTATGGTGGTACTTTTCGTGTATTTTGACTTCATGCGTTTGAACCACATTCTTGTTAAGTACGTTGTTGTAGAGATTATCTGCGGAAGATTCTAGTAGCGATGTATGAACCCTTAGCGGTGAATATATCCCTATCGTCGCACCTCGCACTCATTCTGACAGTAGTTTGCTTGTTACAGGGCTTTAGTTAGTGGCTTTGGAGTAGTGAGAGGCGAAACACTACCTCGTGGTTCAAAGCTAGGTTCGCGACCCTTATTTAGAGTGGTCTCACAGTGCACCAGTGCAGAGAATTAACCCGGACCCGCCAACAAACGTTTCCGAATAAATCTAAGTAACAGTAGGTCCATTCGTATCGTGCGCTGCACATTATTGTCCAAAATAAGTCATATGGGGTGTCAAGTGAAATTTGCGACTGGACTGAGGAGTTTACGGTAGGGAGGACGCAGCACCTTATCTCGGATGGAGACTCATCGTCAGGTGTAGGAGTAACTTCAGGTGTGCCCCAGGGAAATGTGTTAGGACCCCTGCTGTTCATGTTGTACATCAATGAATTTGCAGAGAATATTAACAGTAACCTCAGACGTTTTGCAGATCTACATCTACATGGTTACTCTGCAATTCACACTTAAGTGCCTAGCAGAGGGTTCATCGAACCATTTTCATACTACTTCTCTACCATTCCACTCTCGAATGGCGCGTGGGAAAAAGGAACACCTAAATCTTTCCGTTCTAGCTCTGATTTCTCTTATTTTATTATGATGATCATTTCTCCATGCGTAGGAGGGAGTCAACAAAATATTTTCGCATTCGGAAGAGAAAGTTGGTGACTGAAATTTCGTAAACAGATCTCGCCGCAAAGAAAACCGCCTTCGTTTCAGTGACTGCCACCCCAACTCGCGTATCATGTCAGTGACACTCTCACCCCTATTGCGCGATAACACGAAACGGGCTGCCCTTCTTTGCTCTTTTTCGATGTCCTCCGTCAATCCTACCAGGTAAGGAAGGATCCCACACCGCGCAGCAATATTCCAGCGGAAGACGGACAAGTGTAATGTAGGCTGTCTCTTTAGTGGGTTTGTCGCATCTTCTGAGTGTTCTGCCAACAAAGCGCTGTCTTTGTTTCGCCTTCCCCAAAATATTATCTATGTGGTCTTTCCAATTTAAGTTGCTCGTAATTGCAATTAGTGTAATTGACAGCTCTTACATTTGTGCGATTTATCGCATACCCAAATTTTATCGGATTTCTTTTAGTTCCCATGTGGATGACCTCGCACTTTTCTTTGTTTAGTGTCAATTGACACTTTTCGCGCCATACAGAAATTCTCTCTAGAACATTCCGTAATTGGAATTGATCGTCTGATGATTTTACTAGGCGGTAAATTACAGTATCATCTGCAAACAATCTAAGGGGGCTGCTCAGATTATCACCTAGATCATTTATGTAAATCAGGAACAGCAGAGCGCGTATGACGGATGATGCAATTATCTACAATGAAGTACTGTCTGAAAGAAGTTGCGTAAATATACAGTCAGATCTTGATAAGTTTTCAAAGTCGTACAAAGACTGGCAACTTGCTTGACGCCGGCCGGTGTGGCCGAGCGGTTCTAGGCGCTTCAGTCTGGAACCGCGCGACCGCTACGGTCGCAGGTTCGAATCCTGCCTCGGGCATGGATGTGTGTGATGTCCTTAGGTTAGTTAGGTATAAGTAGTTCTAAGTTCTAGGGTACTGATGACCTCCGATGTTAAGTCCCATAGTGCTCAGAGCCATTTGAACCATTTGAACTAGCTTGACACGTTCAAAAATGTAAACCTGTACACTTAACGAAACGAAAAAACGTAGTATCCTATGATTATAATGTCAGTGAGTCACTGATGGGATCGGCCAACTCATTCAAATACCTGGGTGCAACACTTGTAGGAATGGAGTGATCACACATGGTCAGTTGTGGATAAAGCATGTGGCAGACTACTGGGGAAGTGCAATCAGTATACGAAGGAGACTGCTTACAAATCGCTCGTGCGACCGGTTCTAGAGTAACAGGGGATGTTGAACGTGTACAGAGAAGGGCAGCACCAATGGTCACAGGTTCGTTTAACTCCCGGGAGAGTGGCCCACAGACACTGGAGGAACTGAACTGGAAGACTCTCAAAGATATACGTAAACTATCCCGAGAAAGTCTATTAACAAAATTTCAAGAACCGGCTTTAAATAATGACCTATGAATATTCGCGTACTACAACCCCCAACGTATCCCTCACATAGAAATCCTTAGGGTAAGATTAGAATAATTGCGGTCACGTAGGCATTCAAACAATCATTCTTCCCGCGAAAAGGGAAGAAACCCTAAAAACTGGTACAATCGGACGTACCCTCCGCCATACACTTCACGATGGTTTGCAGAGTATAGATGTAGGCGAGCTACAGTACGTGAATTCTGCCGCACTCGGATGTACGAAGTAAGCCACCGGAGCTCTGAGGCACGGACGGCAGGAGCGTTCCCCAAAAGGAGAAAACAGCGGGTCTCCCGATTACTCTTACTATTTCCTTTCTTTGAACGTAAATGAATAGAACGCACATGACCAAAAACGTGAACTTCGTGGAACTCACAAACTTTACACTCTCATCCTGTAAAACAACTTTAACAGGCACAATCAGAAATCATTTGCTACAGAAGATAACTTAGTCGTATAAATTGCATGGCAAAGAGACCTCGAGGGGTATGTTTAGCCACCTACCTGGAAACAGCTTATTTCCCTCGCAGCCCCCCAGCCCCCCCCCCTTTCCTCGCGACATATGAGCTTTTAACCTCGGTCCTATGTGTATAATATAGGTGACTGTAAGGAGTGTGAGTGAGTGTGTTTGTAGTTCAGTGTCACATTCTTGTTTTGCTTACGTCCGCAGCTCGTCGTCTCGTTCCCCGAGCATGGGGTCCGGGCTCGATTCCCGGCGGGGTCAGGGATTTTCAGCTGCCTCGAGATGACTGGGTGCTGTTGTGTCATCATCATCATCATCATCCCCATTACGGTTGGAGCAAGCCAATGGCAAAACATCTCCGCTAGGACCTTGCCCAGTACGGCGGTGCGGGTCTCCCGCATCGTCCCCTACACTCTGTCAAGGACATCCCATCATCATCATCATCATCATCATCATCATCATCATCGTCATCATCATCCAATCATCATCATCCAATCATCATCATCCAATCATCATCATCCAATCATCATCCCATCATCATCATCTTGTTTTGCTTACGTGTGACGCGCAAATCTGTGATGGCGCCGCCGTGTCGACAGAGGGGGCGTGTCCTTTTCAGCCTCTCCCATCCGTCGTCGTGGATTGCAGCGAGGTATCGCCAGTGTCTGTGTTATCGTTGCACGCTGCCGACTGTGGTGCGGCACTGCCATATTTGGACTATACTACACTATGTACGGAGAACTAGGAGACTCATACGATTATCGGCATAATTATTTCAATCTTAATAGCAATATCATAGAGACAGCAAAGTTCTTTTAGATATCGGTGTATCAGGTATACGACGTCAAGTGCCACACCTCAGACTGTTACCAAAGTCAAGTAAAGTTTTGTATCATGACTATAAGTTATTGATTATTTCTTATTGCGTTGCCACATTTGTTTTCCGGGGACCTGTCAAGCAAGTGTTAGTTACCAATAACTAGTGTGCAAACTGCCTCCCGTTTTATTGAACCGCAATAGGAATAGCTTTTCTGCTACCGTGGAGGTTTGGGCTCAATTGATGGCAACATTTAGTTACAACATCCCGACAACGGTCATGCTTCTTTTCCTCCTCTCCTGTTCTGATCTGGCTCTGTAGATATTTATATCTTCTGATATTCGCTTACCACCTTTTGTGCCGAATTATTTCTGCAAAAACCATTTGGATGATTACCAATAACCAAAATATCTTGCCCTCCCCCTCTCTCTCTCTCTCTCTCTCTCTCTCTCTCTCTCTCTCTCTCTCTCTCTCTCTCTCCCCCCCCCCCTCTCTCTCTCTCCCCTCTCCCCCTCTCTCTCTCTCTCTCTCTCTCTCTCTCTCTCTCTCTCTCTCTCTCTCTCGCTGCCTCCCCCTCCCTTCCGCCGCGTGCGCACTCGCTCCGTAATAGGAGCCAGCAGCGAGCAGTGCCAACGCAGCCTCACTGCGGCGAATGTCTAACGGGAACCGATAGCGGCAGAAAAGTAAACACAGCACAGCGGGCAACCGTTCAGCCCTGTTAGCAATTCCTCCGTAATGAGTGTACGGTGGCGCAACCGTAGCAACGCAATGGGCGACTCCCGCACGCCTAATCCGACCGTTATTGCGCGCGGCTACCGCCCCGGCAATGCGTACGTTAGTTCTCTGCTCTACAAATCCGACATCCTTTCCTTCCCTCTGTTCGCCGCGACACAGAGTCCAACATTTCTATATTTTCTAATGAAACACCCGATTAGCCTACAAAATTTCTTTCCCCAGGAAAGTGTTACCATTTCACCTTAATTACATTTATGTGCATCACGGTAGCGGCTTGTATGGGTCTGACTGAATTATTTCGACTATTTACGAAGCTCACTGGCCAGCTTGAACGAATGACTCCATTCTGTTTGAGTGCTCCTATTTTTTAAACCACAAATACTTTACGTACAGCGTCTACCTTTTAGAGACAAACAAAGATGTGGAAGATGTAATATAGTCAAGTTTCCAGAATAAGATTTTCACTTTGCAGCGGAGTGTGCGCTGATACGAAACTTCCTGGCATGTTAAAACTGTGTGCCGGACCGAGACTCGAACTCGGGACCTTTGCCATTCGCGGGCAAGTGCTCTATCATCTGAGCTACCCAAGCACGATTCACGCCGCGTCCTCACAGCTTTACTTCCGCCAGTACCTCGTCTACTACTTTCCAAACTTCACAGAAGCTCTCCTGCGAACCTTGCAGAACTAGCACTCCTCGAAGAAAGGATTGTACGGAGTCATGGCTTAGCCACAGCCTGGGGGATGTTTCCAGAATAAGATTTTCACTCTGCAGCGGAGTGTGCGCTGATATTAAACTTCCTGGCAGATTAAAACATCAGCGCACACTCCGCTGCAGAGTGAAAATCTCATTCTGGAAACATCCCCCAGGCTGTGGCTAAGCCATGTCTCCGCAATATCCTTTCTTCCAGGTGTGCTAGTTCTGCAAGTTTCGCAGGAGAGCTTCTGTAAAGTTTGGAAGGTAGGAGACGAGGTACTGGCAGGAGTAAAGCTGTGAGGACGGAGCGTGAGTCATGCTTGGGTAGCTCAGATGGTAGAGCACTTGCCCGCAAATGGCAAAGGTCCCGAGTTAGAGTCTCGGTCCGCTACACAGTTTTAATCTGCCAGGAAGTTTCATAGTCAAGTTTATTAAAACAGCGACCAAAGGCGGAAAATTATAACAGAAGTGCAAGCGGAGTTAAGATAGTGTCGGAGAATACTCCCAACTGATGAAACAATACGCTGCCTCTCAGATTTCTTACGTCTTTTATTGGTCTTTCATTCTTGTTCCGGCATTTATTTTCCTTTCATCACTGCTCGAAATAAGTTTGTAACGTCCAGTAGGTGACAAGAAGATTTCTGATAACCGACTGTATGCGCTATGGGTGACGTCACACTAAATTTACCCTATTCAGATACAACTCTTAAACACCGTTCAAGTGATTTCAATCAGAATGACTCATTTCGTCAGGGAGGATTTAGGGGACCTACAAACTTCCAAGAACGCTCCTGGTCATGTTATTGTGACTAAAAATACCAACGAAGCGATGAAGCCAAACATTGCACTGCTGGTACTAAGGTAGGGACGACACATCCTAAGCCGTACTGATTAAAATCTCCATCAACCATTCTTATAAACTTTTGAGACAGACTTGTTTGGTAGCTCCGACAGACCAAGCAAAAAAACCTGTCATAAAGTAACAGGACCCAATTTTGTGAACAAGTTACGTTATTTGAAATGCAAGTTGTAATATTTCTGCCCGGTCACCGGGAATGAACAAGTTGACTTCGTGTTGTGCAGCACATTAATATCACAGAAATTTTGTATTTCTCGTCCAAGCTCGGCTTTTTCTTGTGACTTGTTGTGTCCAAAGAGTGATCGCCTTTGTCAATTTTTTCTTCTGGGGTGGCTAGATGTGAGAAATAGTTTCACTTTATTGTGTATTCGCTTGCAAAGGAGACTTGGGCTCTCTGTGGGTCCTTGAGTCCTTTGAGGGTGTTGGTTATGTAGTCGTACGAGTGATTGACAGGAACTATTTGCATGTAAGACACCGAATAACTGAAAATTGCATCATCTTTCATGGTCCTGTGGGGGTGCTATAATGGCTCTAAGCACATTGTATTTGCGCCAATGTCATGGCAGGGGCTACATTCTCAAGTTAGCGAACATTTCCCCGATAGCCGTCTAATTTGGCAAAAAGAGGAGTTGCCTAGTCTTATCTTCTCAGCGACGTATTTTTCCTAAAGTCAGCTCGTGTATTTCTCTCGTCCTGGTCCACCTTGGGGTGCCTAGGCTCCACTTCAAACAACTATTATGTAGTGGTTGCGCCGGCCGCGGTGGTCTCGCGGTTAAGGCGCTCAGTCCGGAACCGCGCGACTGCTACGGTCGCAGGTTCGAATCCTGCCTCGGGCATGGATGTGTGTGCTGTCCTTAGGTTAGTTAGGTTTAAGTAGTTCTAAGTTCTAGGGGACTGATGACCACAGAAGTTAAGTCCCATAGTGCTCAGAGCCATTTGAACCATTTTGTAGTGGTTGCAAACTGCGTGTATTAGAGTCACATTTTGTTCCCAAAGACGTCGAGCCGTACACCAGGGAGGGTTGTACGGTTTTAATTTCGTTGATGGGCTTAGATTCCTGCTCGTGAACAACGGCGTGAGTGACCGGATCGTCTTCATAGTATTCAATTTTCTGTCTTCTATGTGTGGGGTACCCTTTATCTAATATCACTCCCAGATATTTCGTCGTCATAGTCAAGGGTATTGGCTGTCCATTGGTGGCAACAAGCTCGGCTCGCTTTGTAAGCATGGTACCTTACTTAGACGTCAGTTGCTAGATACACGTCACCGAAAGCACGGAGCGTGCAACCGTACGCGCCCTGCGCTGCACCGTCTTGGTGACGTCACGCGGGCCACCTTCCACCCGTCTCCCACTGTGTACACCCCATCGGCTGCAGCACAATCCGTAAGTGGGGTGGCCCTGGCGGACGGTTCGGCGTGGATGAGGAGAGGAGAGGAGAGGAGAGGAGAGGAGAGGGAAGAGCGTGAGCTGATTAAGGTCGACGTTCCGTCCCGCGATTGCCCGAACATCGCCGAACCTGACGTCATTTCGTCTACCGTGCACCCCTGTCCGGCGTACTTTCCACGCAACCGTGCGGGTCTCTTCGCAAACCGGAGCTCCTTCTGAATTCGCGGTATCGCAGTTTTCCTGTGCAAATGTGACGGCGAATTACTTCCGTACGGCCTTGGGAGAGCCAGTCCTGACAAAACTCTACCATCTGGTGAGCAAGATGTATGAAACAGGCGAAATACCCTCAGACTTCAAGAAGAATATAATAATTCCAATCCCAAAGAAAGCAGGTGTTGACAGATGTGAGAATTACCGAACAATCAGTTTAATAAGCCACAGCTGCAAAATACTAACACGAATTCTTTACAGACGAATGGAAAAACTAGTAGAAGCCGACCTCGGGGGAGATCAGTTTGGATTCCGTAGAAATACTGGGACACGTGAGGCAATACTGACCTTACGACTTATCTTAGAAGAAAGATTAAGGAAAGGCAAACCTACGTTTCTAGCATTTGTAGACTTAGAGAAAGCTTTTGACAATGTTGACTGGAATACTCTTTCAAATTCTGAAGGTGGCAGGGGTAAAATACAGGGAGCAAAAGGCTATTTACAATTTGTACAGAAACCAGATGGCAGTTATGAGAGTCGAGGGACATGAAAGGGAAGCAGTGGTTGGGAAAGGAGTGAGACAGGGTTGTAGCCTCTCCCCGATGTTATTCAATCTGTATATTGAGCAAGCAGTAAAGGAAACAAAAGAAAAATTCGGAGTAGGTATTAAAATCCATGGAGAAGAAATAAAAACTTTGAGGTTCGCCGATGACATTGTAATTCTGTCAGAGACAGCAAAGGACTTGGAAGAGCAGTTGAATGGAATGGATGGTGTCTTGGAGGATATAAGATGAACATCAACAAAAGCAAAACGAGGATAATGGAATGTAGTCGAATTAAGTCGGGTGATGTTGAGGGTATTAGATTAGGAAATGAGACACTTAAAGTAGTAAAGGAGTTTTGCTATTTGGGGAGCAAAATAACTGATGATGGTCGAAGTAGAGAGGATATAAAATGTAGACTGGCAATGGCAAGGAAAGCGTTTCTGAAGAAGAGAAATTTGTTAACATCGAGTACAGATTTAAGTGTCAGGAAGTCTTTTCTGAAAGTATTTGTATGGAGTGTAGCCATGTATGGAAGTGAAACATGGACGATAAATAGTTTGGACAAGAAGAGAATAGAAGCTTTCGAAATGTGGTGCTACAGAAGAATGCTGAAGATTAGATGGGTAGATCACATAACTAATGAGGAGGTACTGAACAGGATTGGGGAGAAGAGGAGTTTGTGGCACAACTTGACCAGAAGAAGGGATCGGTTGGTAGGACATGTTCTGAGGCATCAAGGGATCACCAATTTAGTATTGGAGGGCAGCGTGGAGGGTAAAAATCGTAGGGGGAGACCAAGAGATGCATACACTAAGCAGATTCAGAAGGATGTAGGTTGCAGTAGGTACTGGGAGATGAAGAAGCTTGCACAGGATAGAGTAGCATGGAGAGCTGCATCAAACCAGTCTCAGGACTGAAGACCACAACAACAACGTGGTCAAGTGAAATGACGCAGGAACTTATTCGTCATTAGTGGGGTCCAAGCCTGAACCTTTTCCACTAGAGGGAAGTGGAAAACGTTAAAGACTGAGCCCCACTAGTGACGTTCTCTCCCTGGAATTAGATTAGGAAATGAGACACTTAAAATAGTACATCAGTTTCGCTGTTTGGAGAACGAAATAACTGATGATGGCCGAAGAATGCAGTTCCACTGTATGGAGTCCTTAGCAAGAACGCTTGATGAAAGAGGAAGGATGCGCATGAAACCAGAGAACACAGAGGAAATTCTAGGGTTCGGCTCCGTTTCTCGATAAAAATACTCTTGTTCGCACACCATAAATGCTTTACCTTTATTTTCTAATTACAGTATTGCTGAATCAATGGCACACCTTTCTCGTGACGGGACATCCACACCCTGTTATTCATCATCAATTATCAGACCTGCTATAGTTATAAAAATTATTTATTTGTAAAACAGAAAGTACAACCCGTTTTCAGGACATGGACCCCATCCTCAGGTGGATTTATAAACGTGTGTGTGAAGTGTATGGCGATGCTGCAGTTGATAGTACAGTTGGACGATGGCTAGAGTAAGTTAAAGCCTCAGGAAACGCAGAAACAGAGCTCCATGATCAGCCACGCTCGGGACGTCCTGCCACAGCCACTGCTCCAGACATGCTGAATCGTGCGGATGCCATTATTAGTGTCGACCGGCGCATCACAACTCGACAAATGGCTCTGGTTGTCACCACTGGAAGTGCGTCTGCAATGATCGAGACTCGGGGGTGTTTAAAGAAGTGCTCACGAAGTGTTCCACGAATGCTCACAGCGGACCACAAGGTTCAAAGAAAGGCCATTTCATCCGAATTGTTAGAGCGTTTTGAGACCGACGGAGAGGCCTTTCTGTCTCGTATTCTCTACGGGGCACACACTTTGAAGATAACGAGAGTGTCAGTCATGCAGTGAAAACATGGCTACGCCTACTGGACAAGAGCTTTTACCCGCAGGGAATACATGCTCTTCCACAACGTTGGCGTACGGCCATAGAACGTGACGAAGGCTACGTAGAAAAATAGGACATCGACAAGACATGTTGATGTAAATTGTCGCCAAATTCTGACTGTTAACAATAAATATGTTCTGTGAAAAAAGTGGGGCATTACTTACTGAACGACCCTCGTATTACTATTGCTTTATAGTTCTGCAGATGCACCTGAAGGTGAGATACATGTCCTGAAACTGGACTGAGCTTACCTTTTTAAGGGATTTTTACAACTGCAGCGGATTTCATCACTGATGATTGCTGAATCAGCCGAAGCAAATGTTCTTTACAAGCTTTAACGGCGCTGCGAACTGCAGCATCACAATGAGGTCACTTCAGGTATAAGACGAAAATTAGCTATGATTCAACAGTCGACTGTTATTGAACTTCAGGTAGTCTCGGCCATCTTTCTCCTTATTCCCTGAACGAGGTGTTCCAGAGGTGCATCGCGTGGCTGAAATACGAAAGAGAATGAATGAAAGATGGGCTATGCTGGAGTCCAGAGCTATTACTGTTTGCGCCCACCCGGGACGTGTTCCAATCAAAGCGCTGGCAGTAATCGGCAAGCCGCCGCAGGCTATTACCAGCCCAGCTGGCGTTACTCCGCTGTAGCATGGGTAGGAAGCTTAGCGCCTGAGCAACTTCTGGCTATACTTACACTACTGGCCATTAAAATTGCTACACCACGAGATGACGTGCTACAGACGCGAAATTTAATCGAACGGAAGACAATGCTGTGATATGCAAATGATTAGCTTTTCAGGGCATTCACACAAGGTTGGCGCCGGTGGCGTCACCTACAGCGTGCTGACATGACGAAAGTTTCCAACTGATTTCTCATACACAAACAGCGGTTGACCGGCGTTGCCTGGTGAAACGTTGTGATGCCTCGTGTAAGGAGCAGAAATGCGTACCATCACGTTTCCGACATTGATAAAGGTCGGATTGTAGCCTATCGCGATTGCGGTTTATCGTATCGCGACATTGCTGCTCGCGTTGGTCGAGATCCAATGACTGTTAGCAGAATATGGAATCGGGGGGTTCAGGAGGGTAATACGGAACGCCGTGCTGGATCCCAACGGCCTCGTATCACTAGCAGTCGAGATGACAGGCATCTTATCCGCATGGCTGTAACGGATCGTGCAGCCACGTCTCGATCCCTGAGTCAACAGATAGGGACGTTTGCAAGACAACAACCATCTGCACGAACAGTTCGACGACGTTTGCAGCAGCATGGACTATCAGCTTGAAGACCATGGCTGCGGTTACCCATGACGCTGCATCACAGACAGGAGTGCTTGCGATGGTGTACTCGTCGACGAACCTGGGTGCACCAATGGCAAAACGTCATTTTTTCGGATGAATCTGTTTACAGCATCATGATGGTCGCATCCGTGTTTGGGGACATGGCGGTGAACGCACATTGGAAGCGTGTATTCGTCATCGGCATACTGGCGTATCACCCGGCGTGATGGTATGGGGTGCCATTGGTTACACGTCTCGGTCAACTCTTGTTCGCATTGACGGCACTTTGAACAGTGGACGTTACATTTCAGATGTGTTACGACCCGTGGCTGTACCCTTCATTCAATCCCTGCGAAACCCCACATTTCCGCAGGATAATGCACGACCGCATGTTGCAGGTCCTGTACGGGCTTTCCTGGATACAGAAAATGTTCGACTGCTGCCCTGGCCAGCACATTCTCCAGATCTCTCACCAATTGAAAACGTCTGGTCAATGGTGGTCGAGCAACTGCCTCGTCACAATGCGCCAGTCACTATTCTTGATGAACTGTGGTATCGTGTTGAAGCTGCATGGGCAGTTGTACCTGTGCACGCCATCCCAGCTCTGTTCGACTCAATGCCCAGGCGTATCAAAGGCATTATTATGGCCAGAGGTGGTTGTTGTGGGTACTGATTTCTCAGGACCTATGTACCCAAACTGCGTGAAAATGTAATCACATGTCAGTTCTAGTATAATATTTTTGTCCAATGAATACCCGTTTATCGTCTGCATTTCTTCTTGGTGTAGCAATTTTAATGGCAGGTAGTGTATTATAAAAATTTTACTGTTAAGTTTTCCGATTCGTTTTCGAAATCATTCCGTGATTATTGTCATTGGAAGAATTCGACTAAAAAGCCACTGAAGCTCGCGCACATGTGGGCGGCATACGGCGGACCAGGTTTACAGGGGGGCCAGAGGCCCACTTGTCGATGCCTACCTGCCAGTTGACGGCACTAAAATCGATAGCCCATTTCACTTAGGACCGGCGTCGTCAGTTGAGCCCGGCTCTACGAAGCTAATGGGAGCACAAAGGCTTTCCGGCCGGGAATTAGCATCGAGTGGACGGCGCGGTGCAGCTACGGCGCAAGCAGTCTAGTTGGGGCGGGGCTGTGTCTGCGATATGAATATTCATCCAGTGCCGGCCCCGTCGCAGAAGAGAGCTGCAGCACGGCGCAGCTGCCGCCAAGCGCTAGGCGGCTGCCCTGCCTGCAAGTCAATATTTGGCGCTGGAGGCGGAGAGTAGCAGTGAGTCCTCTGGCCGAGCGCGCCATTGTCCGGCGTAAGCAGCGCTGAGAGCGCCTCCTCAACACGGCAGGTCCGCTCTCCAAGAGTCTAGAGGCTCGCCGCGGCTGGCACCAACTGTTGCTGTCGTCCCGATGAGCGAATCAGCTTCATTATTTCTACACTGAGCAGCCAGAACACTATTACCACCTACATAACAGCCATTATGTCCACTTTTGGCACGGATACCAACGGCGACGCGTCGTGGCATGGAAGCAATGAGACCTTGGCAGGTCGCTGGAGAGAGTTGGCTCCACATCTGCATACAAAAGTCACCTGTTGCCCGTAAATTCCGGTGAGAAGACGATGAGCCCTGACGCCAAGCTCAATCACATCCCAGGTGTGGTCGATCAGGTTTAGAGCTGGCGAGTTGGGGTGCCAGCATATCAATTGGAACTCTCCACTGTATTCCTCAAACCACTCCTGGCCTTATGACATGGCGCATTACCCTGTAGAAAAATGCCACTGCCGTCGGGAAACATGTTCGTCATGAAAGGGTGTTGTGGTCTGCAACCAGTGTACGATACTCCTTGGTCGTCGTGGTGCCTTCCACGAGCTCCAATGGCCCCATGTATGCCCATTAGAATGTTCCAAATGGTTTAAATGGCTCTAAGCACTATGGGACTTAACATCTGAGGTAGTCAATCCCCTAAACTTAGAACTACTTAAACCTAACTAACCTAAGGACATCACACACATCCATGCCCGAGGCAGGATTCGAGTCTGCGACCGTAGCAGCAGAGCGGTTCCGGACTGAAGTGCCTAGAACCGCTCGGCCACAGCGTACAATGTTTCCCGGAGCATACTGGAGCCGCCGCCAGCTTCTCCGTCGCGCAGTACAGGTGTCAAGGAGCTGTTGCCCTGGAAGGCAACGGACTCGCGCCCTCTCATTGGCATGATGAAGAAGGTATCGGGATTCATCAGACCATGTGCCGATGGTCACATGCTCATTTCAGTCGTAGTTGCCGAGGTTGTGGTGTTAATGTTGGCACATGCATGGATCGTGGACTGAGGAGATCCATCGTCAGGAGTGTTCGGTGCACAGTGTGTTCACACACATTGTACTGGTGTTAGGCCCGCCACAGTTCGCCGCCTGTCCTGTTTTACCAGTCTGCCCAGCCTACGACGTCCGACATCTGTAACGTGGGGTGGCCGCCCAAACCCACGACATTAGCACGTGGTTTCACCATGGTTTCGCCACGTGTTGAAGACACTCACCACAGCACTCCTCGAACACCCCACAAGTCATACAATGTCCAAAACGCTCGTGCCGAGCCTCCGGGTCGTCACCATCTGCCCTCGGTCAAACTCACACATATCGGGCGCAGTCCCAATTTCACACACGGACAGCACGCTCACTGATACTGCATACACCGTGCTCGTGTCTGACCAGCAGTCATTCCTCGCCAGGTGACGCTGCTGTCGCCTGGACGGGTTAATATCGAAAGTAGGCAGGTAATCATAATCTCCTGGCTGATCACTGAATATTATCCCGCACGAGAAGCAGTCTACATCTACATGATTACTCTGCAATTCACATTTAAGTGCTTGGCAGAGGGTTCATCGAACCACAATCATACCACCTCTCTACCATTCCAATCCCGAACAGCGCGCGGGAAAAACGAACGCCTAAACCTTTCTGTTCGAGCTCCGATTTCTCTTATTTTATTTTGATGATCATTGCTACCTATGTAGGTTGGGCTCAACAAAATATTTTCGCATTCGGAAGAGAAAGCTGGTGACTGAAATTTCGTAAATAGATCTCGCCGCGACGAAAAACGTCTTTGCTTTAATGACTTCCATCGCAACTCGCGTATTTTATCTGCCACACTCTCTCCCCTATTACGTGATAATACAAAACGAGCTGCCCTTTTTTGCACCCTTTCGATGTCCAGTGTTTGTTTCCTTTTGAGTGCGAGCGTTCACAGTATCTTTTCGAGAGAATTAGCTGCCCACATGGCGTTCCATCGTCGCTTATGCATTTCACTTTTACGAGGGTGAGAGGAAAGTCTTTCCCACACTACAAAAATTTATTTCTAAGAAACAATGCTAGACTAGCGACCTGACTTCGCATAGGTAGCAGCCAGGCGACCTGTGTGCAGTAGCGTATTTTATTTTCGGGCCACTGCGTAGAGTTATAAATAAACCTCATAGAACTACGTTAACTAACTGATTATTATAACTTTGAAATAACTCACGCGATTTAAGCAGCGCACGGCAGCAAATTTGACTGGAGGCCCGAATGTTTGTGTGTTTCATACTGAACTGGCGTTAGGAGTGACCTCTCATGGAAATGATGGGAGCATCGTAATGTAACACAGGGTAACGCAAATAAATGGGCACGGGGAACAGAGTTCCAGGGTACAAAGGAATAAAGTAGAGGAAAGGAAATTACACTACCAACCTGACTACAACAGATATTGGAAGTGACTGCCATTTATCTCTTGGCACTTTTGGGCCCTTGTCAGCAAGTTGCTGAAGATGGATCGACGCTGGACTGCTGGAATTGCTGCAAACTCATTCGAAGTGTTCTGCTCAAGTTTCTGAGACTGTGAGGGGTGTTGCGATACGCCTTAGACTTGAGGGCTCTGCACACAAAGTAATCGCACGCTGGCAGATCAGCTAGAGCCGCGACCGGACTGACCTCTGCTGACAGCTCTGTCAGGTGTGAAGATGTGCTCCAAGGTTTCGCCGGCTGCATCTACAGTTGCTCCATCCTGTTGGAACTGTAGGTCTTTTCCTGTTCCGTTAATGCTGCGACGAATTCACGTCCAATCTTATCCACCCTCCTGGGCCACTTTTATCTGCCTCACCCTGTATGTTTACAACCAATGTAATTATTGTATGCGCACGCGTGTGTGTGTGTGTGTGTGTGTGTGGGCGGGGGGGGGGGGGGGCTGATGCATTGTTGAGACTCATTGCCTCAGTTCTCTAACGTGGGCTCTTTGTGGCAAACTTTTTTGTCGTATCACGAATAGAATTGTGTCCGCGCATAGGTGATTCAAGAAAAGCAGGAAGTTTGAAGTTGAGTCACCTGCTGTGATGCTAAAATAACGTACTGTATGTTGACGAAGCGAAATTGAAGTTAATGAAGCAATTTTTTGAAAAACGTTTTACCTGTTGCACGAAAATAGAAACAAACACAGGTATTGCAGTTGCAAGTTTTTTAACAATGCATTTGCTCTCAAAAGATTACAGGGAAACTACTGGTTAAAATATTTGATTCTCTTTCATTTGACGAATTACATCACAACTTGATAACGAGGTGATTATCTTTTCGTTACTAACTGTCCATTGCTCGAAGAATTTGCAGTGAATTAAGAGTGCGAGTTACTATTACTAATCTGAGGGAAGCACAAATCGGCAGTCTGAAATTGTCATATTTCGAAATGCATACCTCCATTTCACCGAGAGGTGAATACTAAGTTAAATGGCAAATTGAAAGGATGCGAACCAGCCGGGAACCGATGCCACAATCTTTCGCATTTTAGCCACTCGCTGTATCGCTTGCCCACCACGTCAGATGCAAATTCGATCCCCCTCAGTGTGTTTTCGAGCCATTGTTGCTCTCTCGACTCATGGTGACTATTAGATGGGTGGCAATGGGTCATTTTCACAATATTAATTCATAATAATTCAGATAATTTGTACGAAATATTTACAAGCTATACACACAAATCTTCCTTGTTAATTAGCGGATCTGTTAGTCAAAACCCGATCAAAATACGTACAGCGGCACCTGACATTAGCCTGCGTATACAGACGAATGCAATAAACCGATTTCGAGAGAAAGAGAGAGAGAGAGAGAGAGAGAGAGAGAGAGAGAGAGAGAAAGAGAGAGAGAGAGAGAGAGAATGTTTCTGGCAGCATCAATTACAGGAATTTCAACTACGGGTAGCGTTTCGTGCAGGTGATTGCACAGCCAAATTGGGAGTTATTTTCTTCTTCAGTTCGAGGATTAAACCTCTCCGGACAGATGGATCAGTACAGACTGTTCAACATCACTACCACTGCGTACAGCACACACAATTCTGATTGATTTTTTGTGGGGTTACGTTATGGATAAAGTGTTTAATTCACCAGTTACTGATGTGCGAACTCTTACGGCACGAATACGAGATGATGTACAGACGCTAACGTAATTGATGCTGATGGAGGCACGGGGAGAAATTAAGTTTTGCCCAGACTGTATACGTGCGGCGAACTAAGTATATGTCGAAGTGCATCCACATAAAACTTCGTGAACTAAGCCATAATTTACAACAAACCGCATAACTGTATCTAGCATAGAATCTTAGACATGAACTGTATTTTAATTTTATACGTTTTTGTGGTTGTCAACGGCACTGTATGCAGGACACAGGATGTATGAACAACGACGCTTTCAGTCACGATTTTTTCGTGTTTTACTGAATCACACGATGCATTTCGGACACTTTCGGTCCCTCGTCAGTAGCAAATGGTTTTAATGCATTGTTTCCTTTCTGTCTGCTGTTGAATGTGGTGTGGCGAAACGCATGTCCCTGTTATGAGATTAGATGTTAGGTTCTATATTTCTCGAACCAAATGACGAAAAATATGATAAGAAACAGCGAAAAACTTACTGAAAAATTCAAAGAAGAATATTTGTATTGTTTTAATGCCAGCAGATATTGGTTTAGCAAGTCTCTAACAACACATCATGCCAATCACTGCACACACTTGTTTATACATTTTAAAACACAGATTTAGTTTAACTTGAGTGACCGAAGATAAAGTTTATAATGTATTTCACATATCAGATCTATTAAAATAATTTGGCATACGCAAGAATACGAATTTAAAATAAGTCTTTGAAATTACTAAAATTATTATTTTGTCCGCTATAGCACAACACTGCCCCGACGAGGCTGCGCCGGCGGCGCGGTGCAAGTCTCCAACAGCCTCGGTTGTACAGTATACAACTCGAAAAAAAATGTTCAAATGTGTGTGAAATCTTATGGGACTTAACTGCTAACGTCATCAGTCCCTAAACGAACACACTACTTAAGCTAAATTATCCTAAGGACAAACACAGACACCCATGCCCGAGGGATGACGCGAACCTCCGCCGGGACCAGCCGCACAGTCCATGACTGCAGCGCCCTAGACCGTTCGGCTAATCCCGCGCGGCCTAGACAACTCGAATAACGTGGCGTGGTCACACGAGTCCCGATTTCACTTGGTAAGAGCCGAAAGTGGAGTTCAGGTCTGACGCAGACCCAACGACGCCATGGACCCAAGTTGTCAACGAGGCACTGTACGAGCTGGTGGTGGATCCATAACGGTGTGGACTCTGTTTACATGGAACAGACTACGTCCTATGCTCCAAATGAACCGATCACTGATTGTCAATGGTTATGATCGGCTACTTGAAGACCATTTGCAGCCATTCATGGACTTTATGTTGCCAAACAATGATGAAATTCTTATGAATAATGAGCCATGTCACCTGTTCGAAGAGAATTTTAGACAATTAGAGTGAACGATTTGGTCACACAGGTCGTCCCCTCGAACGTTTCTGGGACGTGATCGGGAGATCAGCTCGTCCACAACATCCTGCACCGGCGACACTTCCGCAATTACGGATGGCTGGAGTAGCAACCTGGCTCAAGATTTCTCCTGGGGGCCTCCAACGACTTGTTGAGTCCCTGCGACGTCGTGCTGCTCCGCTACGCCGGGAAAAAGGAGGACCGACACTATATTAGAAGCTACCTCATGACCTTTGTCACCTCACTGTATACCAACATAGAATACAGAGCAAATACACGAGCTGCCAAGTATACCCGACGTCTCTCGACACTGCTGGCATGTATGAATGAATGTATCTATGTTTGTATGTAAAGCGGTTGGACAAAAAACTAAAATTTGGGCACAGCTCGAGAAATACATGCTTGAACACAGATGCAGATGCTAGCCACATCCGCAAGTTGCAATGTTCTACTTGACCACGAACAAGAGATGTGCAACGTTCTCAATACGCTGGAAATGTCAAGTCACGGATGGAACAGTTTTCTGTGTACTTAGTGCATTACATCGGAGCTAAGTGTCATCGACCGTGGGCAAATTGTTGGTGGTCGAATAGTGGGTGCTTCAATAACCAAGGGAGACGAAGCGTTTGGTGTTCCCAGACACTGTAGCGAAGGTTTAACCCATATACGGGGAAAGCGGAAAACATCATCCGCTAAGGCCGGTATTACACTATCAAATTTCTTTGTCAAATATCTTTGTGAAAAATCTTTGTCAAAGATATTTGATGGTGTAATAGGGAACTTTGTCAAACGTCGTCCAATATTTGATCAAATCTGGGGCCTCGCTGTAGATTTGATCAAAGAAGTCGCTTGTCTTCTGTTCACTGCAATGTCACATGTTACCACATGGAACGCTAGCATCGCTGCAGCGTTCTGTCGTCTGTAGTGTTTTTATAAACATTGACGGTAAATACAATTGGTGTGTGCCGACAACTACAAAATTAATAGAGATGTATGAAGCTGATGAGGCGCTTTACAACGTGAGGCACCCTGAATACAAAAACAGATTAAGAACATTGGACACCCGACCTGATCTAACCTAACCTAACCCTCTCCTGTAGCAAGGAATCGAAGTGTTACAGTGAGCACGCTTCTGCAGATGTAGCAGTTCTTAAGTGAATATTGTGCTTTGTGATATCAGGATACACTTCACTGAGCACATATAGAAATGTATGCTCATCCATTCTTAAGTATTTGATGTACGACTTGACGTCCTCCGCTATAAGCTCACGTAACAAGTTTTGTTGAATGCTCTTTTATCGTGTCGTCGTAAAACCCACAGCTTCACCCAGGTATGTTTCCTTTTCCCCCCCCGTTTCTCTTCCACATGTGCACACAGTGCAATTGTGGTACATGCAACTGCTGAGGTTAATAACAAGTTGTTGTTGTCAGCCATCTTGAACTTTGACGAAAAATATGATGACAGTGTAATAGCCCTTCTAGCGCTACGTCGAAGATCTTTGTCAAATATATTTGACGGAATATTTGATCACATCTTTGATCAAATCTCTGACAAAGAAATTTGATAGTGTAATACCGGCCTAAGCCACAACGCAGAGGAAAGCGTGTTTGACCGATCGTGACAGACGGACACTGAAGAGGGCTGTGATGAAAAATCGTCGGGCGACAGCTGCAAAAGTCAACGTCAAAACAACGCGAAGGGAGCTCCGTAAGCAAATAGCAAATAGCGGGAGGGGGGGGGGGAGAAGGGGCGGGTAAGCTGGAATTATTAAACCACCCATCAGTGACGCTAATACTCATAACAGAAAACTTTGTGCCGAAGCCATAAAACCTCGGCAATGGAAGAAAGTCTTTTGATCGGATGAGTCTAGTTTCACATTGTTTACAACTTCTGGCCGAGTTTACGCTCCAAGTGTGAAACATGGCGAGAGTTCGGTGATGGTTTCGCCAGCAATATCGTGGTATGCCACGGGTCTCGCGACTGCTCTAAAAGGATGCATTAATGCCAAGGGTTGTGTGACTATTTTGGCTGAACAGGCCCATCCCGTGGTATAATATCTGTCACCGAACGGTGATGCCGCATTCCAATACGACAGGATACTGCTCGCACAACGCGCATCGTCCAGGAATTGCTCTGTGAGGACGGAGTGGAATGTCTTATCTCCCTTATGTACCACCGCCACCACATCGCAAAATTATTGAGTTTTATAAACTCTTTCAAATTCTGAAGGTGGCAGGGGTAAAATACAGGGAGCGAAAGGCCATTTACAATTTGTACAGAAACCAGATGGCAGTTGTAAGAGTCGAGGGGGCACGAAAGGGAAGCAGTGGTTGGGAAGGGAGTGAGACAGGGTTGTAGCCTCTCCCCGATGTTATTCAATCTGTATATTGAGCAAGCAATAAAGGAAACAAAAGAAAAATTCGGAGTAGGAATTAAAATCCATGGAGAAGAAATTAAAACTTTGAGGTTCGCCGATGACAGAGACAGCAAAGGTCCTGGAAGACCAGCTGAACGGAATGGACAGTGTCTTAAAAGGAGGATATAAGATGAACATCAACAAAAGCAAAAGGAGGATAATGGAATGTAGTCGAATTAAATTAGGTGATGCTGAGGGTATTAGATTAGGAAATGAGACGCTTGAAGTAGTAAATGAGTTTTGCTATTTGGGGAGCAAAATAACTAATGATGATCGAAGTAGAGAGGATATAAAATGTAGATTGGCAATGGCAAGGAAAGCGTTTCTGAAGAAGAGAAATTTATTAACATCGAGTATAGATTTAAGTGTCAGGAAGTCTTTTCTTGAAGTATTTGTATGGAGTGTAGCCATGTATGGATGTGAAACGTGGACGATAAATAGTTTAGACAAAAAGAGAATAGAAGCTTTCGAAATGTGGTGCTACAGAAGGATGCTGAAGATTAGATGGGTAGATCACATAACTAATGAGGAGTTATTGAATAGAATTGGGGAGAAGACGGGTTTGTGGCACAACTTGACTGGAAGAAGGATCGGTTGATAGGAATGTTCTGAGGCATCAAGGGATCACCAATTTAGTATTGGAGGGCAGCGCGGAGGGTAAAAATCGTAGAGGGAGACCAAGAGATGAATACACTAAACAGATTCAGAAGGATGTAGGTTGCAGTAGGTACTGGGAGATGAAGAAGTTTGCACAGGATAGAACAGCATGGAGAGCTGCATCAAACCAGTCTCTGAGCTGAAGACCACAACAACAACATGATCTACTTTGGAGAGAGATATGCTTGATGGCTATCCATCTCCATCATCGTTACTTGAAGTTGCCAGTATTTTGCAGGAGTAATGGTACGAGACTCTAGAAAACTATACAGGACCTGCATTTGTGCAGTCAGAGACGACAGGAAGCTGTTTTGAAAGGCTACGGTTTTCCTAAACATACTGGGCATGCTACTGTATTGTGTCTTTGATGTTTGCATGTTTTTGCCCACACTGAGTGTGCGTGTGTGTAAAAAACTGTTTCAAATACTACAAATAACCCTATAGGTCGGGCAACCACAGCTAAAAACTTGTACATAATGTGAAGGACAAACAAACAATTTAAAATCAGACACGGTGAAATAGTCTGTATTAAAACTGAGTGGAAGACCACACCCACAATAGCTGGTCATTGTGTTCTCACTTTATGAAGACCGATTTCATCCCCTTGAGGCACGTCTTCAGGTCATATGAAATTCGTACTTCATGTACCACGAATTCCCAAGGTACAAGAACGCGCAGTATCATGTCACTCCTCGGCAAAACCTGGGATGAAACGGCACATGGGCATGGGATTTTAACGATGGCTGTCCGGGATCGTCTTGACTGTGTTTGGGAGATGTATTGGTGGTCATGCATGCTTCGGATCGGATGCCCATCTGCCGATTCATCCAAGGTTTTACCGAATAGTGACATGTTTTTACGCGCTCTTATACCTTGGGAATTCGTGGTACATGAAGTATTAGTTTAATATGACCTGATGATACACCTCGAGGGTACGAAACCGGTCGTCATACAGTGAAAACACAGTAAACAGCTATTGCGCATTTGGACTTTCACTAACATCGGACACTGTAAAACAGTATAGTGCATTGGTCAGACATGGTAAAATAGTCTAATACATGCACTAGACTATTTTACAATGTCTGATTTTAAATTGTTTGGTTGTCCTTCACGTTATATTTCAAATATTGCTGTACATACACTCCTGGAAATGGAAAAAAGAACACATTGACACCGGTGTGTCAGACCCACCATACTTGCTCCGGACACTGCGAGAGGGCTGTACAAGCAATGATCACACGCACGGCACAGCGGACACACCAGGGACCGCGGTGTTGGCCGTCGAATGGCGCTAGCTGCGCAGCATTTGTGCACCGCCGCCGTCAGTGTCAGCCAGTTTGCCGTGGCATACGGAGCTCCATCGCAGTCTTTAACACTGGTAGCATGCCGCGACAGCGTGGACGTGAACCGTATGTGCAGTTGACGGACTTTGAGCGAGGGCGTATAGTGGGCATGCGGGAGGCCGGGTGGACGTACCGCCGAATTGCTCAACACGTGGGGCGTGAGGTCTCCACAGTACATCGATGTTGTCGCCAGTGGTCGGCGGAAAGTGCACGTGCCCGTCGACCTGGGACCGGACCGCAGCGACGCACGGATGCACGCCAACACCGTAGGATCCTACGCAGTGCCGTAGGGGACCGCACCGCCACTTCCCAGCAAATTAGGGACACTGTTGCTCCTGGGGTATCGGCGAGGACCATTCGCAACCGTCTCCATGAAGCTGGGCTACGGTCCCGCACACCGTTAGGCCGTCCACAGGACTACATCCAGCATCTGTACGATCGTCTCCATGGGAGAATAGCAGCCTGCATTGCTGCGAAAGGTGGATATACACTGTACTAGTGCCGACATTGTGCATGCTCTGTTGCCTGTGTCTATGTGCCTGTGGTTCTGTCAGTGTGATCATGTGATGTATCTGACCCCAGGAATGTGTCAATAAAGTTTCCCCTTCCTGGGACAATGAATTCACGGTGTTCTTATTTCAATTTCCAGGAGTGTATTTTAATGCGTTAACTACACTGAAGCGTCAAAGAAACTGGTGTAGGCATGCCTATGCAAATACACAGACATGTAAACTTGCAGAATACGGAGCCGCGGTCGGCAACGCCTATATAAGACAAGTGTTAGATCGGTTACTGCTGTTACGACGGCAGGTTATCAAGATTTAAGTGAATTTCAACGAGGTGTTATAGTCTGCACAAGAGCGATGGAATACAGCATGACGGGACACATCATCTCCGAGGTAGCGGTGAAGTGGGGATTCCCCCGTACGACAATTTCACCAGTGTACCGTGAATATCGGGAATCCGGTAAAACATCAAATCTCTGCTACGTCCGGAAAAAGATCCTGCAAGAACGGGACCAACGAAACTGAAGAGAATCGTTAAAGGTGACATAAGGGCAACCCTACTGCAAATTACTGCAGATTTCAATGCTGGGCCGTCAACAAGTGTCAGCGTGTGAACCATTCAACGAAACATCATCGATATGGGATTACGGAGCCGAAGGCCCACTCGTGTACCCTTGGTGACTGCACCACACAAAGCTTTACGCCTCGCCTGTGCCTGCCAGCACCGACATTCGATTGTTGATGGCTGGAAACATGTTGCCTGGTCGGACGAGTCTCGTTTCAAACTGTATCGAGCGGACGGCCGTGTACAGGTATGGAGACAGCCTCATGAATCCATGGACCCTGCATGACAGCAGGGGACAAAGCTGGTGAAGGCTCTGTAATGGTATGGGGCGTGTGCAATTGGAGTGATACGGAACCTCTGATAGGTCTAGATACGGCTCTGACAGGTGAGCCAGACGTAAGCATCCTGTCTGATTACCTGCATCCATTCCTATCCATTGTGCATTCCGATCGACTTGGGCAATTCCAGTAGGACAATGCGACAACCCACACGTCCCGAATTGCAACAGAGTGGCTCTAGGAATACTCTTCTGAATTTACTCTTCCGCTGGCCACCAAACTCCCCAGACATGAACATTATTGAGCTTACCTGGGGTGCCTTGTAACATGCTGTTCAGAAGAGATCTCCACCCCCTCTTACGTGATTATGGACTGCGCTGGAAGATTAATGGCGTCAGTTTCCTCCAGCACTAGTTCAGACACAAGTTGAGCCCATGCCACGTCGTGTTGGGACACTTCTGTGTGCTCGCGGGTGCTCTACACGATATTAGGCAGGTGTACCAGTTTCTTTGGCTCTCTAGTGTATATTCAGAGAATGTCGAACAATTACCTTGACGTACCCACGCTCTAGACACGTTACCTGGTCTGTCACTTCAGTACAAGAAAACAGGACACGAGGACGAGGTGTATTCACTAAATGGTGGCGCATTACTAAAATAAATTTACGGCAGACGTCGGAAAAATTACAGAAATAAGTGATAAGTTACAGACCCGCTATTAGCCGACACACGCAAGTTGAAATGCCCAAAAGAATACACGAATTGCGCGCTTTCTTTGCCGTTGGGACATAACTGTGACACCGGTCTGCACCATTTTGTTTACATTGGACGTGCTTTTTATGTTTCTCGTCTGAAGCAGGGACTACAGCATCGAACCTTTTCCAGGCACCACTGTTACTCTAATGGAGCTCTTGCGTTGTTGCATATAATTCATCACTTAATTTTCGTGTTACACCTTCGACAGTGTGTTAACATATAGCTTTGTTAGAAGCCACATGAACCCGAGAATCACTTATTATTTCTTTTTTACCTTATCAGAGTGTGGTGTGCGTACTGTAAGACCTTCAGTACACACACCATCAGATTATTTGACTTGTCGCCCTAACGAAGTAGGCGAGTGTCAGCAATATGTCTCGTGGTCTTATCGTGGCGTGTTTATCTTCTGCCGTTAGGTCAGACGATAGAAATTCCACTTGCACGCTTAGAGTAGCAGATTGACGGTGACCAACTTTAAACAGAACTTGATTAATTTTCACACACATTTTTTAAAATAATAACAAGCATAAAAATTACTTAAATTGGTTCTGGATGCTATTAACAATTGACAATCTGAAGTTCCTATGGTATTGGTACGTTAATCTTATTCTCACATATATCTCTGATACTTGACAAAAGTGTCTATACATTTATCTTCATGCCTGTGTACAGGAATATGGTAATCTTATTACGCGCAGACTGAAACTTGACTATAGACTGGTACAGGCAAATGTAGAACTCTTGTAGACTGGTGCAGACAAATGCAGATTGACTAATCGGAGGTCTGTACACTCATTATAATACGTCGCGCGTTCATATATCACTGCGCGATGCGATCCGCGAGGAGAAAAGGTTCTACGTTAGCAGCAATCTCATTGGCTGCGTTACATATTAATACGCGGATCGGCGGAAGCAGGATTTGGTCCGTCTCTATGGCAGCGCCATCTCGTAGTGCGGAGACGGACGAGCGCTGCGCCTGCGCTGTTGTGCTTAGCGGGGCGCGCTCTAGTGGGAAAGTTGTGTACGGGCTGACTACGCGTAACTATGTACACAACACAGTGCTTATTTTCAACGCTAGGATCGTGCACTCAGTTTCCGTACTAGGCCACGACTAGCCTCACACTCCTGTTCTCACGCTCGTCATACTCGCCGAAATGCAGCGGAAAGGAGTGAGCAACAGCGCCTTGGTATTCAATGTGTGCAACCCTCAGCATCGTACTCCTACTCGCTACGCTTGTGGTGTCTACAGATCCAGTGTGTACTCACCCGCGCCGTGATCCAGGCCCCGCGGCCGCTGTGGCACGAGGATGGGACTGAAGCGGCGGCGTTCCTGGAAGGCGGCCTTCACATTGGCGGCGGTTGCTGCGTGGGCGGCGGCGGCGGCACGGCAGGGGCAGGGGCTGGAGATAGCAGCGGCAGGAAGCCGGGGCGATACCGCAAGCCTGCAACACCAGGCGCCGAGTCAGCTGGGGAGCCACACACACACACACACACACACACACACACACACACACACACACACACCTTTCAGGCACTGTTTTCCACTTATTAACTGTGTGGTCCACAGACACTAAACCAGAATGAAAAATGCTCCTATCGTAGCACAAAAAAGGCGAGTACGTCCTGCGGAGAGTTACGGAAATACAAGAAGGGAACTAGCTTTTAGACTTATTTGGCACCTTCAAAGACATTTAAATCAAAACAATTTTGCTTTTCTACACTACTGGCCATTAAAATTGCTACACCAAGAAGAAATGCAGATGATAAATGGGTATTCATTGGACAAATATATTATACTAGAACTGACATGTGATTACATTTCAAGCAATTTGGGTGCATAGATCCTGAGAAATCAGTACCCACAACAACCACCTCTGGCCGTAATAAGGGCCTTGATACGCCTGGGCATTGAGTCAAACAGAGCTTGGATGGCGGGTACAGGTACAGCTGCCCATGCAGCCTCAACGCGATACCACAGTTCATCAAGAGTAGTGACTGGCGTATTGTGACGAGCCAGTTGCTCAGCCACCATTGACCAGACGTTTTCAATTGGTGAGAGATCTGGAGAATGTGCTGGCCAGGGCAGCAGTCCAACATTTTCTGTATCCAGAAAGGTCCATACAGGACCTGCAACATGCGGTCGTGCATTATCGTGCTGAAATGTAGGGTTTCGCAGGGATCGAATGAAGGGTACAGCCACGGGCCGTAACGCATCTGAAATGTAACGTCCACTGTTCAAAGTGCCGTCAATGCGAACAAGAGGTGACCGAGACGTGTAACCAATGGCACCCCATACCATCACGGCGGGTGATACGACAGTATCGCGATGACGAATACACGCTTTCAATGTGCGTTCACTGCGATGTCCCCAAACACGGATGCGACTATCATGATGCTGTAAACAGAACCTGGATTCATCCGAAAATATGACGTTTTGCCATTCGTGCTCCCAGGTTCGTCGCTGTGTACACCATCGCAGGCGCTCCTGTCTGTGATGCAGCGTCAAGGGGAACCGCAGCCATGGTCTCGGAGCTGATAGTTCATGCTGCTGCAAACGTCGTCTAACTGTTCGTGCAGATGGTTGTTGTCTTGCAAACGTCCCTATGTGTTGACTCAGGGATTGAGACGTGGCTGCACGATCCGTTACAGCCATGCGGATAATATTTCTGTCATCTCGACTGCTAGTGATACGAGGCCGTTGGGATCCAGCTCGGCGTTCCGTATTACCCTCCTGAACCCACCGATTCCATATTCTGCTAACAGTCATTGGATCTCGACCAACGCGACCAGCAATGTCGCGATACGATAAACCGCAATCGCGATAGGCTACAATCCGACCTTTATCAAAGTCGGAAACGTGATGGTACGCATTTCTGCTCCTTACACGAGGCATAACAACAACGTTTCACTAGGCAACGCCGGTCAACTGCTGTTTGTGTATGAGATGTCGGTTGGAAACTTTCCTCATGTCAGCACGTTGTAGGTGTCGCCACCGGCGCCAACCTTGTGTGAATGCTCTTGAAAGCTAATCATTTGCATATCACAGTATCTTCTTCCCGTCAGTTAAATTTCGCTTCTGTAGAACGTCATCTTCGTGGTGTAGCAATGTTAATGGCCAGTAGTGTATTTCTTAGTATTAGTACCCATATCGTATAACATAAGGCTTCGTCTCAAGTAATGTTACATGATGCCATCATGTCATCCAACATTGAATTTCTCATTTCGTGAAATATGAAACCACCTGTCATTACAGTTTAGGATGCATGGATCCCCAGTCCGAGATACTTCCTATTATAGATCCACCCCCACACTTAGACATTTCCTATTACAGATCCATGCCGATTCTTGGATACTTCCTGCTGTAGATGCAGCCCACTCTCTCAAAAGCACATAAATTTGTGTATTTCTTCTTACAACCTCACCATGCATGTGACAGGGATTGGGTCGAAGACAGCTCACTGCGCTAGGGGCTCACACAAAAGCGAGATGTTCTGATTTAAATGTCCCAGAAGTTGCCAGATAAGTCTAAAAGCTAGTTCTCTTCTTCCACATCCCAAACCCTGCCCAAGACATATTCACCTTTTTTATGCTACGACAGTAGCATTTTTAATTCTGGCTCTCAACTTCTACTTTACCATAATCTTCACATCAGACCGTCATACCTTGGCAACCGACGTTTTTCTTGACTCAGGCAACGACTGATCCGATATGAGTTTTTTATTGTCTTTCGAACCACGTAGCTTATCTCGTGGCAACGGATAAAACTTCCACAAAACAAAGACCAATAACTATATATATTTTTCTAACTTATTACAAATTTTGAACCGACTCGCACAAGTTTGAAACATAGAAGTGGTGCGCGTAAAAAATAAACCGCACAAAAAAACGCTTATTTATTTGATTCGTTTCACGCCATTTCTGTGCACTCAATTCACACGAGAACGTATTTTACGCCTTACATTGAGCTCTGCTTTAAATCATCGTATCTCGGTAACGGATAACGATTACTGGATTTTAAAAAATTCGTTTTGAATTTATCCATTTGTCTACCTGATCTGTTCGAGATTCAGTTCTGCCATCTTAAAGGGTGACTGCTTTTGCACCTGAAATCGGAACGGTGTACATTCAAATGGTGCCATTACCTGAGCATTAATTTTAGTCCAGTTAACATCTTTTGCAAAAGGAACTAGTCGATTCGCACAATTTGCCTGGGTGCCAGCTACTGTTGTCGTTCAAACGTTGCTTAATATACCGAAAAATAGCTGCAGTAAGACATTCGAATGGCTATACAAATGGCCGCTGATCCGGGCTAAACCAAACATTTTTCACCAACTGTTCCTAGCTCAAATAGGAACCGAGCACCAAGACTCTCCCAGACCGCGATTCTGCGCTGGTCCTTCAGTCGTATATAACGGTAAGGGGCAGTCGCATGAAAACGAGAGAGACGGAGCAAAGTCAATAAACAGTTCATTATTTCAAAAGTAGTCTCCATAACTTTTAATATATTTATCCGACTGCGAGACAAAACGATCAACACCTTCATGGAAAAATGTCTGCACTTGTTTACCGAACCATGATTGTACCCAAGTGTGCAGCTCTTCAAGCGAAGCGTATCAGTGGCCAAAAATTCGGAAATCGCACGGGAAGAGATCGGTGTTGCACGGAGGATGTGTCAAGCGTTTTCCAGCGAAAGTTCTGCAGCGTAATCTAAACAACCTTGCCAACATGTGGGCCCTCCCACTTCGGTCGAAAACTCATGAGTACGGCCACGGTGTTCCGTAGGCAGCCGCAAACATTTTCCACGAAGCCATTTTCCTTCTTGTCTGAAAGTGTGACAGATGTATTAACAGTTATGGCGCTTAGTTTTGAAATGATAAACAGTATGCTTACTTTTTTTTCTATATGTCTCATTTCCATTTGACTGCACCTCACACTTGCAAAACTCCTCGTGATATGAAAAGTGCTAATACAAATACTATACTATCTCACAGTGGATGCATACACCGGTGGTGCATCAATTTTGCTCATTTTTAGCGCTACTGTAGTACATATTTACAGTAATATGTTGCTCTAGTACTATGTGCTTCCGAAGTTTTTTCGAGAAATCGAGGTCCAAAGTTTCACGAGCGGCGTGTTGAATGTCGTACGAGAGCGACATCTGTCGGGTAGTGGCGTTACCGCAATCGGCTAACATACTTGTAGTCTCATCCTATTTCATCCAAGTCACTTTTGTGTTTTCTGATCTACCAAACACAGGCATCGCTACACCGAATCAAGTTTGTTCTCTGACTGCTACTAATAATGATAATGACAATTATTAATGCGGTACATTCGTAGTGAGAGATAATCCAGATTTAGTGAAATGGCCAGGTATTTACCGACACACTGATGCTCGTATCGAAAATACAGTTTATGTTATTCTAAGTAGGTGTAGTCCTGTATGTCTTCCCGCGATACGCACATTTTTCTTCTATTTTAGCCATCTATGTCCCATGTAAATTAATTTCCTCGTGATTTTGGCTTATTTTCTGATTTTCAGTCGTTCCGCTATTTCTTCATAATTTCGCGCTGTTCCTTTCTTCTCACTTTTGTCCATACAATAATGCGCTTTCTGGACTTTTCCTGAAAACCCCAAACTTCCTAACATTGTTTCGAAAAATTGGTCGCCTGAAGTTCATTTCCGCTAAGTCCTTTTTCGCTTCAACTGATTTGTGTCTTGGGATTTTTGTCGAAATCGTCAATTTTATTTTTCTCTAAGTTGGTCTTTCCGGGTTCATTCGAACCAAATAACCATAAAACGAAATTCTCCTTTTCTTGAGAGCTTCAGATAGTTTTTCAGTTTGGGTGTGGATTTCTCAAATTATTACTTCTCGTGCAGCACACTCAACTTTTCTTGCGTATTCCTTTCTTTCTCGGTCATTCAGGTAGCAGAAGTAGATTTAGTTCTTAGACACATTCTGTGAATGAACTGATCTTAAAGGGTGACTGCTTTTGCACCTGAAATCGGAACGGTGTACATTCAAATGGTGCCATTACCTGAGCATTAATTTTAGTCCAGTTAACATCTTTTGCAAAAGGAACTAGTCGATTCGCACAATTTGCCTGGGTGCCAGCATTCAGGTAGCAGAAGTAGATTTAGTTCTTAGACACATTCTGTGAATGAACTGATCACACATAGTGACAGTGGAAGCGATTTCGCTACGCAGATAAAAAATTTTAGCGTGAGAAGCATTTTGCGCCATATCCGTTAGTGCCCCGGGTGGCGTCGCATTTCTGATGCGTTCCACTGACGACAGAGGTCGCGAAAGTTCAGCGGAGGCCTCGGCGGGTCGTGACTCGAATGAAGAAACAGCAGAAAAGCGTCGCATGAATGCTGAACAGCCCAATACAACGAGTTCCATTACGACGGCGTTGTTCGTCTTGCAAGGAGAAAAACCCATTAAGAGATTCCGACAGCGACTGGAGTGGTTCGCTGGAGTCACTCCATAATTCCAAATGGTATTCGCAGTCGTGCTTTTGCAAATACGCATTAAGCCCCCTTTTACCCGGAATCGACTGCACGCGAACGTGCAACGCCGAAAAAGAATTCTATCTGGTGTAAACGCGTCAGCAAACGACATTCGGTCGTGCTTGGTTTGTCTACACTTGTGTGCCGCAGTGTTCCGCTGGTTACCGACCTTTTAGCGAACCATCAAAGACAGTTCGAGTACTCTCCGCTAGCAGCACGGAAATCTTTCGTGTGCTTTCTTGCCAGCTTCTGTTGTTGTTGTTGTTGTGTGTAGCGTGAGACGTAGTGGTCACCGAAGAAAATGTACTGTTGCTGGTAGAAGAATATAGACACGTTACGTGCTTCTGGGTTCAGAGATATTCACAGCGCAAATGCGGTAGGAAAAGCAATACGATTGGCAGAAAATTGCCAAAGCACTCAAGTGGATTACTGGCGACGTGAAAGAGACGATAAACGCATTAGACGCTTGCAATAGCGGGAAGGGAGTGAACAAGCACAAGCTTTGTAATTCTTTTTACAGAAAATGTAAAGCACAATAAATTTCCTTGAACGTAAACTAGCACGATAATGCTGATTGAAATTAGAACTATACAAAAGAACTGATCATTAGCGTTGCTTACATCCGTGGTATCTGTAATTACATGGCTGATGTTTCGCTGTTGTGGTTAAGGTTTTCGGTGATACATACAAGCCGGCCGAAGTGGCCGTCCGGTTAAAGGCGCTGCAGTCTGGAACCGCAAGACCGCTACGGTCGCAGGTTCGAATCCTGCCTCGGGCATGGATGTTTGTGATGTCCTTAGGTTAGTTAGGTTTAACTAGTTCTAAGTTCTAGGGGACTAATGACCTCAGCAGTTGAGTCCCATAGTGCTCAGAGCCATTTTTTTGATACATAAAAATGGTTTACCTGGGATCACACTGTCTGCCTTGTAATAACCGAAACAGTAGATTTGATCAAGAAGTCTATGTGACAGGTCGTATTTCCGGTAGTCCCTACCAGACAAAACACAACCCATTGCCGGACAATTTGCCCGTTACAGATAAACTGATCAGTCATATTTGTGACAACGTACCGATGATAATCCACCAAGTTAACACGCCGCTACTGCTTACGTCCTCTTTGCATGGAACAAGTACCAAAGAAAGCATTCTTTCAACGCTCACTTCACCCTTTCCTTAATGGCTAACGTTATTAAACGTCTATTACAGTGCAATTCGCGCTCGCTGGGATTTAAAAAAAAAAGACAGTTTACTTGGCTTCCTCAGAACACGAGACACATCAGTCTGCGTTGCTGCTACACCGTGGCTACATACGACTCAGCATATTTCAATTCCGGGCTATCACATCACGCGAAGAGATCGCGATGATGGATATGGCGATACTGCTATCTTGATTAAACATGGAACTGACTACACGCTCCTGCATGTTGATCTGTGCGGAGACTGGTGATGCAATAGGAGTGCCTTTAAAGGCTACTGGACATAACACACTGAAGTGCCAAAATAAACAGGTACACGCATGCGTATTCAAATACGGAGATACGTAAACAGGCAGAATACGGCACTGCGGTCGGCAACGCCTATATAAGGCAAAAAGAGTCTTGCGCAGTTGTTAGATCGGTTACTGCTACTACAATGGCAGGTTATCAACATTTAAGTGAGTCTGAACGGGGTGTAATAGTCGGCGCACGAGCTATGGGACACAGCATCTCCGAGGTAGCGGTGAAGTGGGGATTTTCCCGTACGACCATTTCACGAGTGTACCGTGAATACCACAAATCCGGTAAAACATCATATCTCCAACATCGCTGCGGCCGGAAAAATATCCTTCAAGAACGGGGCCAATGACGACTGAAATTGCTGGAGATTCCAATGCTGGGCCATCAACAAGTGTCAGCGAGCGAACCATTCAACGAAACATCAGCGATATGGGCTTTCGGAGCCGAAGGCCCACTCGTGTAGCCTTGATGACGCAGGACATTAAACTTTACGCCTCGCCTGGGCCCGTCAAAATCGACATTGGACTGTTTGATGGCTTGAAACATGTTTCCTGGGCGGGTGAGTATCGTTTAAATTATATCGAGCGGATGGGCGTGTACGGGTATGGAGACAACCTTATGAATCCATGAACCCTGCATGTCAGCAGGGGACTGTTCAAGGTGCTGGTGGCTGCGTAATGGTGTGGGGCGTGTGCAGCTGTAGTGGTATGGGTCCCTGATACGTCTAAGTACGACTCTGCCAGGTGACACGTACGTAAGCATCCTGTCTGTTCACCTGCATCCATTCATGTCCTTTACGCATTCCAATGGACTTGGACAATTCCAACAGGACAATGCGACACCCCACACGTCCAGAATTGTTACAGAGAGGCTACAGGAACATTCTTCTGAGTTTAGATACCTCCGCTGGCCCCCAAACCCTCCAGAAATGAACACTATTGAGCATATCTAGGATTACTTGGAACGTGGTGTACCGAAGAGATATCCAACCCCTCGTATTCTTACGGATTTATGGACAGCACTGCAGGATTCATGGCGTCAGTTCCCTCCAGCACTACTTCAGACATCAGTCTAGTCCATGACACATCGTGTTGCGGCACTTCTGCGTGCTCACGGGGGCCCTATACGTTATTAGGCAGGTGTACAACTTTCTTTAGCTATTCGGTATATAAATCTCTTATCCGTACACCCAGCACCAGAGGAGAATATAAATTGTGAAAGATTATAGTAGGTGACCTCGTTTGCATCATTCGGCTTGGGATCCGTCACATAGACACAGAATAGGAACACTGCTAGCGGAGGTAATAGAACATGACAACTTTACAATACTGAATGATTGTACACCTATTCGGCCCACCAGGTCAGCGCAACGACCCAGTGCTGTGAACATTTGTTTCTCATCTCCTACCATTGCGATAGCCGCCACGTGGGGGGTAGTGCATGAACCCCTCGGTTTGGACCACCAACCAGTTTTGATAATATTACCGTACTGCGCGCGTGCCGATAAGAAATGCTCTTCCATTGTACAAATGGAATACTAGCAAGGCCAACTAGGGATCAGATCAAGTGAAGGTTGCGGACAAACTGACCAACTATGGGGAACGCAACAACGCCTGCGAAAACTATGATAACTTATTACAAATGATGGATCAAGATGCCGATACCGCGTTCCCACGCTGTACTTCTGTACTTCGTTTCGTCCGGGCAGTGCACGTTCACCAGTAGGATGAAGATTGTACTATTGCTACTGCAGAAATGCGGGCAGCTTTGGAACCTTATAGGCGACGCCCAAAGTTTGAGCATTATGTGCAGTTCAGTCGTGTACAGGCGAAAGTCAAGTACCTATTGAAAAGTAAGGAAAGCACCAGCTGGAAAATCCTTTGTGACAGTCTCAACCAATCCACAATAATTTAGAATAATATAAATCGTATCCTCAGAACGTCCGATAGTTGTGATACAATCGTCACGCGCTCGCCGCCCGTTCTGAATGCAATTTTACATTCCGTCGCGCCGAACGAGCTGTAGTACACGGTATGGAAGACATCCAACTGGGTGATGACCTACTTCATCATCTCAGCGAACCATTCTGCGACAAGGATCTTCACAGGGCACTGGTACAGGATACGAATAACGCTCCCAGACCGGACAACATGTCCTATATTATGATGCGGCTGGTTCCAGAGGTGAGAAAACGGATACTGCTCAGATTTAGTGATGCAGCATCGTACACACACATTGATATTCCGAAGTTGAAAACTGGTCGCATTGTTCCCATTTACAAGACAAGAGTGGGAAACAGCCACATCATATGCGCTGCTAACATTGTTATCATGTTTTTACAAATCTTTAGAGCTTATAATTGTAATCGTGAGTAGAAATCAGTATCTTCCTCCAAACGGGCAGCAGGGTTTTAGAAAAGGTCGAGGCATCTCTGATGACCTTATCGCTTTAGTTACTGACACGTAGATTTCACTTAGTGACAAGTGGTATCTGCTAGCAGTTTATAGGACCTTCCCGAAGCCTATGACTGTGTTCTGCTCCCACTGTCAGCGCAGTCGTTGAAAAACCTTGGCGTGCCTCGTATGTCTATCTACAGTCTATACCATTTACTGAGCAATAGAGCATTGAATATACAACAAGATGAGGGATACATAGAGTCCCGGTGCACGAGCAGAGGTTCGGTCCTATCGCCGCTATTATTTAATCTATACGCTGCGGCACTACATTACGTTCTGCCAGACAGTGTTACAGTGATAGAATAAGCGGACGACCTCTGCTTCTACAGTATAAGCATGGACCTTGCTATGGAAATTTTTCAAGGTTCCAAAATGGTTCAAATGGCTCTAAGCACTACGGGACTTAACATCTGAGGTCATCAGTCCCCTAGACTTAGAACTAGTTAAACCTAACTAACCTAAGGACATCACACACATCCATACCCGAGGCAGGATTCGAACCTAAGACCGTAGCAGCGCGCGGTTCCAGACTGAAGAGCCGAGAACCGCTCGGCCACAGCGGCCGGCTTCAAGGTTTCATCGGAATTCCTTGGGAGTAACGCTACCCAAATCCGCAGTTTGCATTTACACGCGAAATTGATGGCAAGCACCAAGAACGATGCTACTGGGCCCTTTTCGTATACCTGTTGAACAAGTTGTCAAATACCCTAACCTCTGTATCGACCGGATGCTTACTTGGTCGGTGCATGTGAAGTACATCGTACAAAAAATTAAAAAGGCAGTTAAAATTATACATTCAATT
The DNA here is from genome assembly GCF_023898315.1 of Schistocerca nitens. NCBI lineage: Eukaryota > Metazoa > Arthropoda > Insecta > Orthoptera > Acrididae > Schistocerca > Schistocerca nitens. Next base: position 79,655,277 of record NC_064621.1, on the reverse strand, counting down.
CTGAGAGGTTGGTGGTGTGCCGACCCAAGAGTATTTATGACTTTATACTGTACGCAGATCCGGACGTACCCGCACTTCAGTAATGTTGGCAGAGAAATGCTTTACTACTACATACTGGTTTATAAAGAAACTTCCGCCACTAGCATATATCCTTCGCGACATTTCACTACTGTGTCACCGAACCGGAACAGTTTCGCAACATCCATTATTTTTGACATTTTAAAAGAATCCAATAGCAGATTTAGACATTCGAACGGATACACATCACATCTAATATGAGCCCGCCATTTTTAAAGGACTTGTCAAGTGATTAGGAACATATGCACCGTCTCTAAACAGATGGCGTTGGAAGCGCATATTATGACGACAGACACACCACAGTGCCCATTTCCAGCTCCCTCCGGAACCGTCGATGCTTGTAGCAGAGACCACAGCAATTGTAGAGTCATACGGAATAATTTCGCCAGTGATACAAACAATTATTTGGTCTGCCAGATCATAGACTGTATTGCACGGCTACAGCGTCGTAACAAGAAAATCACCACGCTCTAGGTAAAAGTGCACCATTGTCACGTACCGGGGACTGTGGAACTGACGACGCTGGCGCTAAGAGTGGCATCCACCACGGGACAAAGGCGTATGAACGTATTGCTTACACGGAGGCAGCAGATCAGAACCTTGTGGAACAACATGTGGCGCCTACTGTATCAACAGAGAGGAAGGCGTTATGTAGCTGTACCACCACAAATCCTTGCACGTGTTACTCCCTTGTTGTGCACCACGGAAAGTTTATAGACACCATGTCTCACCTATACTATGGTCATGAACGGTTACGACTCCATCTCTATCGGTTAAAACAGACTGATTCGCCTCTGCGTGATTGCAGAACAGAGGATGCTATCGACCACATAATTTTCGGCTGCCCACTGCGCTACCACGCGACAACCGAATTGCTGCAGTCCTCGGTGCACAACGACATCCTACCAGTGTGAAATCACTACTCGCAACGCGTTTTGTATCACTGTACAGACACACATAAACGAATATACTATTCAAAAAAAGCAGATAAAAATTCGCCTGACGCCTTCCTGAGAGACAATCTCCACTCCTTCCAAATTAACTATGTAAGTGTACACCAGATGTGGATTGAATGCAATGAAATAGTTAGTGTCTATGGACAGCAAACGAGAGATTTATACCAAATAATGCAACAAACGACAGAGCTAATTCCCCTTGGTACACAGAACGAGTCAGAACACTGTTGCAGAAACAACGAAAAAAGCATTCCAAATATAAACGAACGCGAAACTTAGAAGTACTATTACCTACTAGTTACGCATTACCCTCATGTCGGCTAAGAAAAACACGTCATCCAGGGGTGAGCGTGGGCGTGGGGGGGGGGGGCGTAATTAATTGTTCAATTTAATTAATTTGCATATCAAATTGATATCAAAAGTGGGCTCATGCCTCCGTTGCCCTACTACTCCCAGGACCGATATCTGCGTATCGATCTCGATAACGAGCAAAAATCGTCGGTGTTTTAGATTCCCAGATGATCTGTCTACGAGAGGTGTTCAATAAGTAATGCAACACATTTTTTTCTCTGCCAATTTCAGTTGAAAAATGTGCAATTTGTTGTGAGACATCGTGGAATATTCCCGCTTTAGCCCTTTTGGTTTCATAAAGTTCCGATAGGTGGCGGCGCTACGATGATGATGGTGATGATGATGATGGTGATGATGATGATGATGAGTTTTTGAGGCGCTCAACTGCGCCTGTACAACTACCCACCCTTTGCTCAGCCCAATCTCGCCACTTTCATGAATGATGAGGACAACGCAAACACCCAGTCATCTCGAGGCAGGTGAAAATCCCTGACTCAGCCGGGACTCGAACCTAGAACCCCGTGCTCGGGAAACGAGAACGCGACCGCGATACCACGTGGTGCGGCGCTATATGGCTCAAAGCACTATGGGACTTAACATCTGAGGTCATCAGTCCTCTAGAACTTCGAACAACTGAAACCTAACTAACCTAAGGACATCACACACATCCATGCCCGAGGCAGGATTCGAACCTGCGGCCGTAGCGGTCGCGCGGTTCCAGACCGAAGCGCCTAGAACCGCTCGGCCACAGCACCGGCACGTAGACTTAAAAATGGCTTCTGTAACTGAGAGAGCAGATTGCCATTGTGTTTCATTTGGCGGAAAACCAGATAATCGCAGTTATTCACGGGCGCTAGCAGAATGTCTACAGACACCTGCCACTGAACAAAAGCGCGGTGAGTCGTTGGGCGAGGGATCTGTCGTCATCGCAAGGGGTCGCGCAAACCTGTCCTATCTCCCGCGTGACTCTTGCAGTGTCGGAATGTGCGAACACTCTCATTCGAGGTGATCGACGAATCACAATCAAACGCCTCATTGCTCAACTGGACGTCTCTGTCGATAGTGCGGGCACGCACGTCCAGCAGTTGGGGTCCTCAAAGATGTATGCCTGCTGGGTTTCCTGGTCGCCTAATAGAAGACCACCGTTTGTTTGGCCCAATGAAGGATGCACTCCACGGGAAGCAGCGCAGGTGTGATGGGAGAGGTCTGCTAAACTCGCAGAACGCGACTATCTGAAATCTTGCCCCATTATCGGACACTGCCGGCGAGCTGAGTACCGGCGCTGTTTACACAGTGTGTATTACTCGAAAAACTCTGTGAGAGTGAAAAACCCACGTATGCACCTAGCTTCTGCCTACGACACTAGAAGAAGCCTTCCCCTCCGCACGACCGTGAAGACCCCTTTACACCTGAGAGAGTGGAGGTGAACCCAATGGAATTGCGCATTCCACAGTGTTCACTGTCATTCGCTCTTATCTGTCGACAAGCGTTTACACTAGAGGGAGCGAAAGAGAACAGCAGATAACGATTATAGCCTATGAACGCTGCATTTTTATGTCCTGTAACTAATAAACGGCACACAGGCTACAACACTACTTACAAGGAACCCCTCGAGTGCGAGGTCATAAGTTCACATTTGAAAGTGTTGTGTTGACAGTTGATAAGAAAAATAGTAGCTGCTAATGATTCACCATGTCCATCAAGAGGGTGACAGAAAATGAGTGTCCAGGAGGTGCAGTGATCAACCTTATACGGGATGTCTGTAGTACAGTTCGCAAAATGGACATCGTCGACATTCAAGAAATGTTCAAAACAAACCATTACCTTGCATGAACACCGAATCAAAAATGGCGCGCGACAGTGATGACAAAGGTTCGCACCATCGAGGTCGAAGGCGAAGTCCTTGGAAGTTACAAACCGTATACGATGTTCAGGTAGGTATCCACTCTTAAAGAATGCATATAGAATCATATTGGTCTAATGGAACGATGAGAACGGACGGAATGTGATGGCATGCAACCAAATGCGAAACAGTCTGTGATGGAGCTTATTGAGAAAGCAGGCGTCGCTGCAGACAGTGTGATAAATTGTTTTACAGACACGGAAAAAACATGCATCCAGAGGCTGAATTTATCCAGTGGTTCCACACGTGGCGTAAATTGCAATGTCACTCTTTTGAGGACGGATAGTTTGCTCTAACGAATACGATTTTTATGCGCAGACTAGGAATCAACCAACAGCCAGTTACTTTGACTAGCTATTGGCCAAGAGCAGTACTCATACCACAGCCGTGCTAAGGTATCTCAGTAATTTTATTTTTACATGAAAGCCTGTACCTTAATCTACTTTTCCACATAATTTCCGTCAATATTGAGGCACTTGTCATAACGTTGTACCAGTTTTTGAATACCCTCCTCATAGAAGTCTGCCGCCTGACTTGATAACCACTGCATCACCACTGTTTTGACTTGGTCATCGTCTTGAAGACGCTGACCGACCAGGTTCAAATGGTTCAAATGGTTCTGAGCACTATGGGACTTAACATCTATGGTCATCAGTCCCCTAGAACTTAGAACTACTTAAACCTAACTAACCTAAGGACATCACACAACACCCAGTGACCGACCAGGTGTTTCTTCAAGTGCAGGAACAGATGGTAGTCACTGGGCGCACGATCGGGGCTGTACGGAGGATGATCTAGAGTTTCCCATCGAAAAGATGTGATGAGATCTTTGGTCTGATTCGCCACATGTGGACGGGCATTGTCTTGCAGCAAAACGATGCCCTTGCTCAACTTCCATGGACTGTTGCTTTGATTCTGGTGTGACGTAGGCCACCCATGTTTCATCGCCCGTAACATTTTGGGTTAAGAAATCATCACCGCCCAAGGAAAGTCAGTGCACTGTCTAAACGTTTGGTTTTGTGCTCATCCGTCAACATTTTCGGTACCCAACGTGCGCACAATTTTCGGTAATTCAAGTGCTCGGTCACAATGCCATACAAAACACTACAAGAAACATTAGGAAAGTCATCCCGCAAGGAGGAAATCGTAAAGCGTCTGTTTTCTCTCACGTTATTGTACACTTCCTGCACCAAACTTTCATTAAGGACCGAACGACGCCCACTCCGTTGTTCATCATGCACATTTGTGCGGTCATCTTTAAATGCTCTCACCCACTTTCTTACCATTCCATGACTCATAATGTTTTCTCCGTAAACTGCACAGATCTCACGATGAATATCGATCGTTTTTAGGCCTTTAGCACTAAGAAATCTTATAACAGCTCGTACTTCACAGTCGGCGGGACTGATTATCGATGGCATCTTAAACACTCAGTACACAACGTAAACAAGAAAGAATCAGACTGTAATGGCGTCAGTGCGTAGATTAAGGTACAGGCTTTCATGTAAAAAGTAAATTTGGTATGTCGTCGGAAAAGAACCCAAGGGATTCCGCAGAGTGATAAGGGAGAGGCAGAGGAAATATTAGCGTTTGTGCAAGATGAGCCAGTGGAATGTACGGTATCGTATACTCTCGACTGCGCGGACAAGGTAAATGAAAAACACAATGATTACGATACGTGCTTGACAGTGAAGGTGGTATTGGAATAGGTGTCGAACCACGTAGTTCATCACCCTTGTCAGACAGGGAGCTACAAATCCCATCTCGAATGAAACGCCGGCCGATGTGGCCGAGCGGTTCTAGGCACTACAGTCCGGAGCCGCGCGACCGCTACGGTCGCAGGTTCGAATCCTGCTTCGGGCATCGATGTGTCTCATGTCCTTAGGTTGGTTACGTTTAAGTAGTTCTAAGTTCTAGGGGACTGATGACCTCAGAAGTAAAGTCCCATAGTGCTCAGAGCCATTCTTTCGAGTGAAACGTAGTGAAGGGCAATCGTTGTCCAAGGAGCGCGTGCTAAACATGATTACGTACATGGAAGATCATCCACAGCTTTGTAAAAAAGAAATTAATGACTGATTTCGAATAACTACGCAGCAATATGACCGTGTAGTACACAAGAAAAAGTACGGATATTCAAGGGAGGGCATGGCGCACGTTTTACAAAAACTGACGTTTGTACTTTCCAAGGATGCTCGATACAGTTTCGAGGATGCGCATGATAGTGAACTACTACATTACGTACATCAAATTGCGCGGGACATGGATCACAATGATTGCAAGGGAAGCAGTGGATGGTTGCGTAACTTCAAACAGAGCTACAGAAGACCTAAGATAAGAAGATACGGAAATTTCAAACAAAACTTCAATTGACGATGCACAGCAAATTACGGAAACAGCCCGAAAATTTGTAGATGAGATAAATTTATCCCGTTGTTAAGTAAGGAATCTGTTTTCTACTCCGACCAATCTGTTTTCTACTCCGACCAATCAGAATTTGAAGAGGAAGTGCATATGAAAGAAACCGTGGAAACTAGAGCAGCCGTGAGAGTTGTATCAAGATCAACTAACATCAATGCCTTAACGCATTAGCATACGGTTGCGGCGATTGGATGGTAAATTGGCTGGAAACTTATTTGTGGGCAGTAATGAATATTTACGTCACAGCAAGTAAGAACGGGAAAATGGGCGTAAGAGAACTACACTAACTTCCTTCAAACGAACTCTGAAGTTAGTGATTACACTACGGCACATGTCTTTCGTAATTTCACTGCAAGCTTGAAGAATAAGTCTTCTGAGCTTCATTAAATCACGTGGACGTTTCGGGAAATTTTTTTCCTTTAGGTACCCCCAAAGAAAAAAGTCACATGGATTGAGGTCTGGACTATTGGAGGGCCAATTTTGTCCGTCATTGAAGCGACCTGGAAACCTGAGTGAAATGATCCGCATGTCGAAATGCACGTGTAAAAACTCCAACACAATGTTTGCAGTATGTGGCCTTGCTCCATCTTGCATGAACCACTGCGTGTTGAAGGGCAAGGCAGTAGCAAGAAGCTGTGGAATGAAGCTATTGCGAAGAATGCTCAAATAACGCTCGATGTTCACAGTTTCTTCAAAGAAAAGGGGCCCAATAAGTCCGTGACTGGAAATTGCTGCCAACGCTGTAATTCTCGGAGCATAATTTTTTCGTTCATGAAGCACTTGTGGGTTTTCAGTGGCCCAAAAGCGTACATTTTGTTTGTTAACCACACCGTTTAAATGAAAATGCGCCTCGTGTGAAAACCAAACGTTATTGAGAGTGTCTTCCCTATCCTCCGCCCACTGAGCAAACAGTAGTCTCTGCTGCTTGTGTTCTTCAGTGAGCTTCTGTGCACAGGTCATCTTGTATGGGTACATATGGAGGTCACTTTTAAGAATGCGTTGAACAGAGCGTCTGGATATTCCCAGTTGCACTGCTGCCTTTCTACACGATTTCCCGGGACTTCTCTGTACAGCAACTTGTACCGCTTCAATATTCTCCGGCGAACAAACAGGCTTAGGCCGAGGTCGCTTCGCTTCCAATACTGTTCCTTCCTGTACAAATTTATCGTACAACCTGTGGATGGTCTTCTTGCAAGGGACCCATCGCGTGTTAAACTGTTGTCGAAAACGCCTCTCGCTTCAGTCTGGAACCGCGTGACCGCTACGGTCGCAGGTTCGAATCCTGTCTCGGGCATGGATGTGTGTGTTGTCCTTAGATTAGTTAGGTTTAAGTAGTTCTAAGTTATAGGGGACTGATGACCTCAGAAATTAAGTCCCATAGTGCTCAGAGCCATTTTTGAAAACGCCTCTGAGTCAAAACAAGGCTTTTCGTTTCATGAAAACGTAACACAACTGCCGATCGTTGCTGTGTCGTCAGTCTTCCATTGTCAGCCATTGCTGCTTACTGGTCTCCTAGCGGCAGTATCGTGAATTACACGTCATTTCGTAACTCATTTGTTTTTCCAAGCTCTGCTGGTACTTGCTGTAGAGATCCCAGCGGGATATTTAATGTGCGTCGTAAATTGTGAAAGAAGGAATTGGTAACACTGAAACGCCCCCTTAGAAAAATTTATGAATTACTGTGCTGGTAAACCTCTTACATTATTTGCTTTTCAAACAGCTGAGCAAAACTGAATGTACTCAGACATTACTCTCTTTACTTACGAGGTGTGGCTAGAAAAAAACCGGACTAGTACTGGTGAAACAATAAAACGAATGCAATAAGGCTGAAAGTCGCGTGGCCTGTCACGTGACTCTCGCTCCGCCTACTGCTCGAGTTTCATCTGCCTCCTGCACTCAGTCTGCCCGTGGCGTCTGTTTTAAGTAGTTGACGTTTTGTCTGTGCGTCGGAAAATGTTGAGTGTACAGAAAGAACAGCGTGTTAACATCAAATTTTGTTTCAAACTAGGAAAATCTGCAAGTGAAACGTTTGTAATGTTACAACAAGTGTACGGCGATGATTGTTTATCGCGAACACAAGTGTTTGAGTGGTTTAAACGATTTAAAGATGGCCGCGAAGACACCAGTGATGACACTCGCACTGGCAGACCATTGTCAGCAAAAACTGATGCAAACATTGAAAAAATCGGTAAACTTGTTCGACACTTTCCTTGTCAACTCCTGTTAGCTCAGACACTGCTCTGATTGTTAAACGGCGATCTTGTCGAACAAGTTTACCGATTTTTTCAATGTTTGCATCAGTTTTTGCTGACAATGGTCTGCCAGTGCGAGTGTCATCACTGGTGTCTTCGCGGCCATCTTTAAATCGTTTAAACCACTCAAACACTTGTGTTCGCGATAAACAATCATCGCCGTACACTTGTTGTAACATTACAAACGTTTCACTTGCAGATTTTCCTAGTTTGAAACAAAATTTGATGTTAACACGCTGTTCTTTCTGTACACTCAACATTTTCCGACGCACAGACAAAACGTCAACTACTTAAAACAGACGCCACGGGCAGACTGAGTGCAGGAGGCAGATGAAACTCGAGCAGTAGGCGGAGCGAGAGTCACGTGACAGGCCATGCGACTTTCAGCCTTATTGCATTCGTTTTATTGTTTCACCAGTACTAGTCCGGTTTTTTTCTAGCCACACCTCGTATTCTGATCAACACTAAACTGGCCACAGAATATTTTTAGCGCAACGCAATCTGACTTTTAATAATCCCTACAAAAGAATGGCCCTGACTAACAATAACCTATACCTTTCATGAATCACTTACCTCACAAAAATCTTGGTTACTCAAGCTACTGCAATACAGCGAGCGCCAATACTGCCAGCTAAATAAAAGATTCTAACTACTGAAGTCACTAACTACTGACAGGCATAGTTAGCAAATGAAAGATTTTGATAAAGAACAAACAATGTATTTACCTTAATAGTGTTCAAAAGTCATAATATATATATCAGTTCATGACATCCAGTCTTACAAAACACTTCGTGCGCCACCCTGTATGAGCGAACATTCGCCCAAAGTGTAAACAATTCAGCGAGTACTGTCTGGGTGTACCAAACTGTCTGGGAGCAAAAGAACGCTCACATGTAGCCCAACTTATACCGTCTATCTTTCTGTTTTTTTTTTGTTTTTTTTTCGATCGGTTTTTGAGCCCGCCTGTGCCTGCTCCCCTAGTACGGCCCTGGAGAAGGGCTGACAAGGGTCCAGAGCGCGCAGCCGCCAGGCCAGATTTCCGCGGCCCCTTGGGCAGCGCAAGCAGATCACAGGGCCGGCTGCTGCGGCAGAGGCAGACACGTGCTGGGAAACCTGACCCGCGCAGCTCGGCGCACTTCTGGGGATTCCGGCGACCGCCTAATTATTCACGTGGCGTCACAGCGCTTTGACGCACGAACCGTGTACGGCCGAGCCGAGGGGGGTCGGGGGAGCGACTCCGGCGCAGCTGACCGACCACCGCGTCCTCTGTCAGTCGACGCGGGGGCTGAAGGGAGCAGGACCGAAGCTACTGACAGTGCCACCACGTACACAGCCTGCAAGCTACCGAGTAACACAGGCTTGAGGTGACTCCTTATCTGTATTCCTATCCCGTCAACAGAGATGACGTATCATAGGGGCCCAAATGCACTGTTTATTGTGTACGACATAAAAAAAGACTGGCACACGAAAAGATAGATATACAGGGTGGTCCATTGATCGTGACCGGGCCAAATATCTTACGAAAAAATTGTCAAACGAAAAAACTACAAAGAACGAAACTTGTCTAGCTTGAAGGGGGAAACCAGATGGCGCTATGGTTGGCCCGCTAGATGGGGCTGCCACAGGTCAAACGGATATCAACTGCGTTTTTTTTTTTTTTTTAAATAGGAATCCCCATTTTTAATACATATTCGTGTAGTACGGAAAGAAATATGAATGTTTTAGTTGGACCACTTTTTTCGCTTTGTGATAGATGGCGCAGTAAGAGTCAGAAACGTATAAGTACGTGGTATCACGTAACATTCCGCCATTGCGGACGGTATTTGCTTCGTGATACATTACCCGTGTTAAAATGGACCGTTTACCAATTGCGGAAAAGGTCGATATCGTATTGATGTATGGCTATTGTCATCAAAATGCCCAACGGGTGTGTGCTATGTATGCTGCTCTGTATCCTGGACGGCATCATCCAAGTGTCCGGACCGTTCGCCGCATAATTACGTTATTTAATGAAACAGGAAGTGTTCAGCCACATGTGAAACGTCAACCACGACCTGCAACAAATGATGATGCACAAGTAGGTGTTTTAGCTGCTGTCGTGGCTAATCCGCACATCAGTAGCAGGCAAATTGCTCGAGAATCGGGAATCTCAAAAACGTCGGTGTTGAGAACGCTACATCAACATCGATTGCACCCGTACCAAATTTTTATGCACCAGGAATTGCATGGCGACGACTTTGAATGTCGTGTACACTTCTGCCACTGGGCAAAAGAGAAATTATGGGCGATGACAGACTTTTTGCACGCGTTCTATTTAGCGACGAAGAGTCATTCACCAACAGCGGTAACGTAAACCAGCCAGCTTTGGAAAAATCCTGCTTGCTGTGTTACCCATAGTGCCATGTGCACGATTGGGCAACGGAAAATCCACGATGGTTGCGACAAGTAGAACATCAGCGACCTTGGCGGGTTAATGTATGGTGCGGCATTATGGGAGGAAGGATAACTGGCCCCCATTTTATCGATGCAAAGAAAGCATGCCAAATTTAAAACAACGCCAATCCCCGAACATTTTCGAAGTTTTACAGACAGTTAGCATGAACTTCAGTGCGAGATGCTTTCAGTAGTTTCCACAACGAAACTCTGTCCCCATATGTGGCAGAAAACCCAAAGCAATTCTGGTCGTATGTAAAGTACAACAATGGCAAGACGCAACAGTATCTTACACGATAGCAATGGTGATGTTGAAGTTCCTCACAAGCGACTATGACGTGTCGCCTCAGTTGTGTTGCCTAAGATGGCATACTGTCGTATTAAAATACACAATTTATAACACTTAAAACACTTGATAATCGCACTTTGAAGCCGAATTCATGATTGTGTAAGTGTAAATGTAACACTGTAAATAAACACCAGTCTAATGGCGGTACCGACTTTAAAGAAATATATTATGACTGTGGCCCCGCATTATGAAAAAGTTACTACATTAATGTCTTCCACTCAAAAAGAAAAGGTCATCAAAGGGATAATATAGCTGCAACTAGGATTGCCAGGTGTCTGGATCGAGGCAGCAGGTCCCGCATTTTACGGTCGTGTCAGGCTAAGTGCATGCAGGTCCAGGCCTGGCCGGCTTTTGTTAGGTCTTCCAGCGACGAGGTAGAGTAAGCACAAACGCGGCCTGTTCAAAGATGATGAGACGTAAGTACGAGGAATAAGTATAAGGATGAATATGGAGACTCATCATAAGGACGTACAGATATACCAACCACTACGATTCGTTTTTCTGTGTCCTACGTTTTTTTCACTAGGCTGAATGAGTCTGACACACAATTAATTAACGACTGAAAATACCCAACTGACTATTTCTTTTTAGGGGAAGAAAACAGTCTTAGTTGCTATGTTGAAATTACTGCTTATTTGTTCATCAATGCCGCGCGTTTCGCGTAATTCAAGGTGCCTTCAATTGGCTTACATTAAAAAGCAATCTAATTCGAAAGGCTTGACGCTATCTTGGGATTTGACGAAATTAGCGAAATCAAAAATTTGACTTACAGATAAATTCGATAAGGGCAGAAGCTGAAGTAACGAATTGAAATTTGTGCCAAGGTCGGGACTCGAACGCCGGCCTCCTGCCTACTAGGCAGATGTATTATCCACTACATCGCCCTGGCATTGTGGCTAACGCAGCTGCACGAATCACCCTAGTGCAGTGCCCTCCCCTAACACAAACTTCAGTTCACACCTCAGCCCATCTTGATTTTGCCTTCTTAAATCGTCAGTATTGCCAAGGTTCTCCCTTACTGGAATAGCACGCCAGCTTTCGGAAAATCCTACTTGCTGTGTTACCCGTAGTGCCAGGCTGGTGTAGTGGCTAAAACATCTGCCTAGCAAGCAGAAGACGTAGATCCAAGTCCCAGCCGTGGCACAAATGTCGACTCATTGCTTCAGCTTCTGTCATTATCGAAGATAAAACTGACACTAAGTATGTCTCCATGAAAATGTAATTCCATCACATCAACAGAGTACCCAGAAATGTTGATAAGCAAATTAAGGATATCGATGATGAAACATACCCAAAAATAAATTGCCCTCGTCCCGTGCAAGAAAAATGGTCGAGACAGATATATATACTCCCGTCATTATTAAGAGGACAATGGGGAACATATATTTGCCACTATTATTTTTCTTGCACATGACGAGAGCAATTTATTTTTATGGATGTTTCTTTAGTGATGTCCATAACTTGCTTGCCGATAAGTAAGTCTTATTTCTAATTTTCCTAATTTCGTCCAGTGCCACGGTAAGGTCAAGCCTTTTAAATTCAACTGTAGACTGAAGCGCCAAAGAAACTGGTATAGACACGCGTATGCAAATACAGGGCTATTACAAATGATTGAAGCGATTTCATAAATTCCCTGTAGCTCCATTCATTGACATATGGTCACGACACACTACAGATAGAAAAACTCATAAAGTTTTGTTCGGCTGAAGCCGCACTTCAGGTTTCTGCCGCCAGAGCGCTCGAGAGCGCAGTGAGACATAATGGCGACAGGAGCCGAGAAAGCGAATGTCGTGCTTGAAATGCACTCACATCAGTCAGTCATAACAGTGCAACGACACTTCAGGACGAAGTTCAACAAAGATCCACCAACTGCTAACTCCATTCGGAGATGGTATGCGCAGTTTAAAGCTTCTGGATGCCTCTGTAAGGGGAAATCAACGGGTCGGCCTGCAGTGAACGAAGAAACGGTTGAACGCGTGCGGGAAAGTTTAACGCGTAGCCCGCGGAAGTCGACGAATAAAGCAAGCAGGGAGCTAAACGTACCACAGCCGACGGTTTGGAAAATCTTACGGAAAAGGCTAAAGCAGAAGCCTTACCGTTTACAATTGCTACAAGCCCTGATACCCGATGACAAAGTCAAACGCTTTGAATTTTCGGCGCGGTTGCAACAGTTCATGGAAGAGGATGCGTTCGGTACGAAACTTGTTTTCAGTGATGAAGCAACATTTTTTCTTAACGGTGAAGTGAACAGACACAATGTGCGAATCTGGGCGGTAGAGAATCCTCACGCATTCGTGCAGCAAATTCGCAATAATTGGCTCATGCCACAACTGGAGACCGACAGCGCCGACCGATCATCAACAGGATGATGCTCCACCGCACTTCCATCATGATGTTCGGCATTTCTTAAACAGGAGATTGGAAAACCGATGGATCGGTCGTGGTGGAGATCATGATCAGCAATTCATGTCATGGCCTCCACGCTCTCCCGACTTAACCCCATGCGATTTCTTTCTGTGGGGTTATGTGAAAGATACAGTGTTTAAACCTCCTCTACCAAGAAACGTGCCAGAACTGCGAGCTCGCATCAACGATGCTTTCGAACTCATTGATGGGGGCATGCTGCGCCGAGTGTGGGAAGAACTTGATTATCGGCTTGATGTCTGCCGAATCACTAAAGGGGCACATATCGAACATTTGTGAATGCCTAAAAAAACTTTTTGAGTTTTTGTATGTGTGTGCAAAGCATTGTGAAAATATCTCAAATAATAAAGTTATTGTAGAGCTGTGAAATCGCTTCAATCATTTGTAATAACCCTGTACATAGATACGTAAACAGGCAGGATACGGCGCTGCGGTCGGCAACGCCTATATAATACAAAACGTGTCCGGTGCAGTTGTTAGATCGGTTACCGCTGCTACAATGGCAGGTTATCAAGATTTGAGTTTGGACGTGGTGTTATAGTCGGCGGCCGAGCGATGGGACACAGCATCTCCGAGGAAGCGATGAAGTGCGGATTTTCCCGTAAGGCCACTTCACGAGTGTACCTCGAATATCAGGAATCTGGTAAAACATCAAATCTCCGACATCCCTGCGGCCGGAAAAAGAGCCTGCGAGATCAGGACCAACGACGACTGAAGAGAATCGTTCAACGTGACGGAAGTTCAACCCCTTCGCAAATTGCTGCAGATTTCAATGCTGGGGCCATCATCAACAATCAGCTTGCGAAACATTCAACGAAACATCATCGATATGGGCTTACGGAGCCCAAGGTCCACTCGCGAACCGTTGGTGACTGCACGATACAAAGCTTAGCGCCTCGTCTGGGCCCGTCGACAACGATATTGGACTGCTGATGACTGGAAACATGTTGCCTGGTCAGGCGAACCCGTTTCAAATTGTATCGAGCGGACAGAAGTGTACGGGTATGGACACAGCCTCACGAATCCATGGACCCTGCATGTCAACACGGGACTGTTCAAGCTGGAAGCTCTGTAATGGTGTGGGGCGTGTGCAGTTGGAGTGATAATGGCACCCCTGGCACGTCTAGATACAGCTCTGACGTACATAAGCATCCTGTCTGATGAACTGCATCCATTCATGTCCATTGTGCATTCCGAAAGGGTTGGGAAATTCTAGCAGGACAACGACACCCCACACGTCCAGAATTGCTACAGACTGGCTCCAGGAACACTTTTCTGACTTTAAACACTTCCGCTGGCCACCAAACCCCCCACACATGAATATTATTGAGCTTTTCTGGGATGCCTTGCAACGTGCTCTTCAGAAGAGATCTCCACCCCTCGTACTCTTATGGATTCATGGACAGCCCTGCAAGATTCAAGATGTCAATTCCCTCCAGCTCTACTTGAGTTTACCTGTTAGTCGAGTCTATGCCGCGTCGTGTTGGGGCACTCCTGCGTTCACGCGGGGGCGCTACACGATATTTGGCAGGTGTACCACTTTCTTTGGCTTTTCAGTGTATTTTAGTGTAGGCCAATCCGAAGGTGCCTTGAATTAGTCGGAGTGCACTTAACTGACGAATAAATACACAGTAATTTCAATATCGCAACCAAGACCTTCTTTCTCCTCCTCTTTCTACATATTGGGTTTTGTACCACCACGCCAATGAGTGGAAGACCTTTCATTTCCATTAATAATAAGTAGTCTGGTTTTTAGTGCAAAACATAAAGCCGAGCCCTTCTTTTCTATTGTTGGATCTGTGCCAACCCTTGTCGGAACAGAGATGTGATGGTGAAGTGGGAGAGAGAAAAGCAGCTACCTAGGACTGAGCTCCTGCACACGGGCAGAAGCAGTAGCAGTGTGTTGGGCGCCGTGTGGTCCCAGGGCTTCTAGCTCCTCTGTGGGCCAGCCACCATTTACGATCCTCTAGGGGAGCAGGCGCGGCCTGGTGGGAGCAGTTCTGTGGAGAGCAGGGAGGCAGGCATTAATGTTTCAGGAAGCCTGGGACGCGCTGCAAGTGGCGCGCGCCAAAACTCACATTATTTATCGAGCATGCGCCACGTCGGGCTTCTAGAGCATTCTCAAGGGTGACGACTGGCAGCACCAGAGAACAGTCATATGTCGCGCATACTTCGTCGTACTGCGTGACCACAGTGTCTTTGACACTTGTGCTCTCTGGCTTAGCGTGCAGTAGCCGGTGAGTCTTACCTCGTATATAGTACAGGGTGTTTCAAAAAGGAATTTACAACTTTGAAAATTCATATACATTATAGTTCAAATCTTTTATCTTGGCGGCTCGCGCACGCTCGCCCAGACGCGGGAGATTGCTGCGTTGCCAGTTTCAAACGACGCACGCTCCAAGAGAAGCAGTGCCATAGTATAGTACAGTTCGCAAACTTACGCGCTGTTTATGAAGTAAAGCCACCACGGACGCATTAACCCTTTCGCTGCTACAGAGACGTGCTCCCCGCATTCCACGCTGTGCGCGATTTTATCACCACTGCACAGCTCGCCTGTGCAGACACATGGTGTTCCGACTGCTTTGACACACTTATCATTCGATTTCACAAAAACTATTTGGCCAAAAAATTTGATTTTTACACATGTTCTTGACTGATACCTTCCCCCCATAAATGACTTAATTTTGTTTCGATATTCAGCGCAGTTATTGTGCAGTATTAAATGTAGTAAACCATTGCACGAAATTTTGAAGAGCTTGCAGAGGTAAAAGTCCATAGCGTATACTTTCCGTATGGTCGATTTTAGTTGCCACAATGTTCAGAATGAAATGTGGAGAACATACCTAAGTTTCATATAAAATTTACTGTAAAACAATATGTCATTTAATTTAAGTACCAGATAGGTGTCGTATGTAATATTGAGAAATATTCCGTCTTTCGCGACTGTAATATAACTTTTATTTATACCAGAGTCATTTCGCTTTTTTCTAAAACGTTATGATTAAAACAAAGTTGACGAAGTACACAAAACTCAATTGTGGACGTAATAAAACATAGAAACTAAAATATATTGTCAGTGAGGCGCAGTGCGAAAACAATTTGTTTGTCACAACGGACAGCAAATACTTGCCAAAACATAGGTAGACTAAAACATTGAAATGATGCTGCCAAAGCAGCGAAGCAAAGAATTGCGTCAGACAATCAAGTCGCTCGTCAACATACGAGCCGAAATTCTGCTCTAAATAATACTTTTAATACTGTCGCAAAAGAATATATCTCAATATGAATAGTAAAACAGCGACTGCGTAGATAACATGAATATTGTATGTGTGCCTTTTCATTGTTTTCAATTGCTGTGAAAAGAAATATTGGAGGAGAAAATTAGAAAAACCGAAAATGAAGAGACAAAGCACTAGAAATTTCAAAAAAATTACATTCAAACGAATAAAATTCATGACGTAAGACACTTCGATATTGTTTTTAAATGAAGAAAATATTAAGCACCGAACAAGCTTTGAATTCTGAACCTTGCACTTGGCAGCCAAACACCTTACCATTATGCTAACGCAGGTCGTCGTTCAACCGAACTCCTGGAGCACTATAAACCATCACGCAAAATACCGACAAACACTGTTGGTAGGACTATGAATTCCTGATGTTTCGTCGAAGTACAATAGGAAATAAACAATTATCGCTGCTCTTTATTGCAAAAAAGCGGTTCGTGAGAATGATACGAACACCTTTCCTTGCTATCGCCTGAATTAGGAGGCTTATTGCTTGTTTGGTTTAATTAATTAATGGAATATGAAGCAACTGGTATAAAGAATGCTTTTTCCAAACTTTCTATAAAAGAAAGTCTGCTATCAAGACATTGCTTTTGTTCAATTTATTTATGACTGAACGTTTCTAAAACTGAAGACACTCGTCCGTGCACTGCACTGCAATCGAGCTCTGGCAACGTCGTTCTCTGTCCATTGGCTGACTGTTTTGCGACGTCAGATGTGCGGAACGAACCGAAACTCGGCCGCCGTCGTCGTAAATGACGCGCACTATAATTCATAATACCTACAGAGATGAATGCAGTGTCAATTTGTAGGGAAATACACCAAGTTTTGTCTCGCGTAGTTCGCTAGTGCCGAATCGCACGGTAAGGAGCGCTAGCGTCACTTGCGTTAAAGATGGCTGCCTTCACTGGACCCAAACATGTGTTTTAGTTTGAAGAATCGAAGTCAGCATCTAGTAATGGGGATTCATCAAGGATATCGTGTTTGTACCTCCTGTGCCGACTTCTCTACCTGAAATTAGAGCAATAACTGTTCAAGTTGCACCTGCAATGCTACAGCGAGTTTGGGAAGAAACTCACTTTCGATGGGACGTGTGCAGGATAACCAGCGGAAAAAACATCATTTTTAGTTAAAGGTAAAAGAAATTGATGCGTTTCCCTACAAAATAACACTAAACTCAGCTTTATATCTTTTTTCAATAAGTTTATATGAATTTTTACGGATGTAAAGTCCTTTGTGAAACACACTGTATTTTATGTTCTGTTGTTACACGTCACTGCTGGTGGCTGGAACATTTCTCGTGTCGCGCCGACAATGCTTGCAGTAGCCAGCACAAGGAGTCAGCAGTGGTTCTGGAGTTCGACATTGGGATCGGGTGAGTTAATAGCTGGAGGCAAGAGTCACGAGGAAATGGACACGTGCAGATAAGCTGGGAAGTATTTAAGCAGTTGATACATCAAGTTTAACTAGAAGATATTAATTGGAGAAACTTTCGCGTCGCAATGAGTAAATTAACCAGCGTAGATGTCAGCTTAGGCGAAACGTGTGAATACCTGTGGTTAGTGTGAACATTGGCACGCGGAATAATTTATTGACGACCTTATTTCATTTGTAACCTCAGTAGCTGGCAACAAACCCGGCATTGCCCAAATACTGTTTTTACCATTTCTCTATTAAAAAAGGAAAGAAAAAATGGACTGTCTCTGTAGTGCAATACAAAAAAAAATCATTTGCATGTATTCGTGAAAACATCTTTGAAATTATGAAAGAATCGTACACAGAAATGTGCATAATGTAAAAATGCGTGATGCAGTATCCAAATTTGATTGTAAACGTCTCTACGGCAACGCCTTGTCATACCTTTACCGACGGCTGTTGTTTTCGCCTACAGCTGCTTGCGCTTCGCGCTTGAAAGCTGTCAAAAACGCTGCCAGCTCTCAAGGATTTCATTAAGTTGAGAATCGACTGTATGAGTAGGAAAGATCAAATCAATTAAAACTTTATGCATGATGCAGCATTTTTTCACACATCTCAGTTTATGACGCTAATTCTCTTGAACCGTGGGCCTCGTCTTGAACTGTGTGTCTTACAACGATATATTTGAGTAGGTATATTCAGCGGCATACGTGGGTACTGTCTGCGAAATACGTTGCAAATAGAGTTAGTAGCAGAGAAGTAACACATTTAAAAATCATGTTCGATTTCTTAGGAATCTCACTGTTTACGCCGTCATCACTCCTGAATTATGATAAGTAGATTGGTTTTTACCACCATAGCGATTTTTGCCTGACTGTAAGGTACCTAGTACAGCGAGCCGCATCCTGGTTGCTATGGTATGAGCTGGACTATAATTCTCGCAGCATTACCACTGTGCACCTACCGCTCGTTCACGTAAGGGCGCCCCTTGCTGCCGACCCATGACAAGGGCGACCTTCCACGAATGTTACAGAGGTAAGCTGGGGGTGTGGCTTTAGCTGGGATCACTTCAAACTACTAGTTGTTCAATTTTATTAGGAATTTGTATCATATTGTTGTGCCCTGGGAAATCCATAGTCGTCCGGCCATAACTGTAGGTACCAGCGACCGGCGAGCTCGATGTGCGTGCTGACCGCCTATATTTGCGTTACTTCAATAATTACTCTAACATTAGGAATGGAGGCTGATGTGTTGGCAGAAGAGCCAACACCGTGTTGCTAGAGGAGGCCGAAATGCACGCGTTTAAGCTCACGCAGACTGGCGTGAGGTCTGGAACAGTTAAAGGAGTTATAGTAGCCAAAAATAGTACATAGCTTCTGGAATACTTAACTTTAATCCATAATTGGAGAACATCGCTCTTGATGATACATTAATTACAATCTCAATATAAACTGGTAATGGCGCCTTGCTAGGTCGTAGCAAATGACGTAGCTGAAGGCTATGCTAACTATCGTCTCGGTAAATGAGAGCGTATTTGTCAGTGATCCATTGCTAGCAAAGTCGGCTGTACAACTGGGGCGAGTGCTAGGAAGTCTCTCTAGACCTGCCGTGTGGCGGCGCTCGGTCTGCAATCACTGACAGTGGCGACACGCGGGTCCGACGTATACTAACGGACCGCGGCCGATTTAAAGGCTACCACCTAGCAAGTGTGGTGTCTGGTGGTGACACCACAGAGGCCGTATGCTTCGTTGTGACTACCAATTCTTCCCCTTTTCTCAAAAAATAATGCAAAGTTTGAAGCGAAAACAATTTTTAGGAAGACTTCATACGCTTAACACTGATCAGAAAGTACTAACAGACTCATGCATTCAACAAGTTTCCAGAACAAAATACATGTCTTCTAGGCTAATATGTTGGCGTTCACCAATGAATTACATATTTGGGATCCTCGTACTCAAATTAAGTGTGCCTTCAAAGAAACAAATTTAATGCATTAGGTTATAATCTAATTAATTATCCCTGAGGACGCGATCCACCCCTAGCTTTTTTATTAGCATAATACGAGAAACTGCACAATTGTAGTCCACTTTCAGTGTCAGAAATAATTTCCATTCTTCGCACTTTCACAGACGATAATCAAAATAATGATTTGCGTAATTACTATCAGACTATTCACAATTACAGGTCCAAATAACCAGAGATTGCTAATTAAGTTCTTAACCGATACTGGCCGCAGACAACATATCTGTTCTCAGAGATTGCTGAGCCAGCTCTGATCTTATAGCCGAATCACTTTTCCCGCCATCCAATTTAGGTGCGACCGGAAAATCTACGAAGTGCTTCGTCTGCCTTTTTGTTTAGCAGCTGTATTATTTTACTAGTGCTTTACACTTTTGAAGTAACGAAATGATAGCCGCTATTGAGGTTTTTTTTTAAAAATATGAAATGCAGTTAAATTCAATGTTTAGTTTTTTTAATACTAATAACAGACGTCTATCATTTAGTCGCGCTGCTTCCGAACACAGCAGCCAGTCGCGGAGAAGGGTCACGTATTGGGCGGTCTTTCTCGTTATACAGGTGCCGAGTAAACCATCTGTCACCGGTACTGCACACCACATTACTCCATCTTCCCTGTGCTGACTTCTCAACTGTCCTAAGAAGAGCTTCTTGTAGCTGGATATGATATTACACTTTTCTCCCTTAGTATAGATCTTATTTCTTGCGAGATAACGTCCATCCAGCCACAGAATTAAAATAAAATAAACTGGAAGAAGCCGACTGTGGGCAACAGCAGTTGAGGTTCCCGAGAAATGTTTGAATACTCCAGACAATACTGACCCAACGAATTGTGCTAGGATAAAAGCAAACCTACGTACTTAGCTTTTGTACATGTAGGATAAGGTTTTGACGATGTTGACAGAAATTACCTCTTTCGAAATCTGAAAGTACGAGGGGTAAAACGGAATGAGCGAAAAGTTGTTTACAGTTTGTAAAGTTATAAGACCTGAAGGACATGAAAGGGAAGTAGTTGTTGGGGGAGAGACGTTGTGGCTATTCCCGACGATATTTAAGCTGTAAATTGAGCAAGCAATAAATTAAACGAAGGGAATTATAGTTCACGAAGTAGAAACAAAAACTTTGGGATTTGCCGATGACACTGTAATTTTGTCAGAAACAATAAAGGACTTGGAACAGCGGTTGAACAGAATAGACAACGTCTTGTAAAGACGATGTAAGATGAACATCAACAAAAACAAAACAAGAGTAATGGTTCAAATGGCTCTGAGCACTATGGGACTTAACTTCTGAGGTCATCAGTCCCCTAGAACTTAGAACTACTTAAACCTAACTAACCTAAGGGCATCACACACATCCATGGCCGAGGCAGGATTCGAACCTGCGACCGTTGCGGTCGAGCGGTTCCAGACTGTAGCGCCTAGAACCGCCCGGCCACTCCGGCCGGCTTAAGAGTAATCCAGCGTCGTCTAAGTGAATCGGGGAACTCGAAGTGAGACATTAAAAACAATATAGTTCAGTCAACGAAGGAAAATTAGCGGGAAAAGTTTGTGTACTCGCAAATTTTTGTACAATGGTAGAAGAACAACACTAAAACACCTGACCGATGGGCGGTGAGCCGATGTGGTGGGGTACCCGAAGGTCATATTTTTAAGTTTTCTTTGAATAACTCTAAAATCGCCGTTTAAAATGAAAATGTTTCTCAGTAAAAAATTAAACTACATTAAATATCCCAGAAAAAAAGGTTTCATTCTTTTTCCTCTAGGACTATTAGTTCCCGCGTTGCAGAGGGAGGAATTATCGCAGATTGTTAAAAATATTGTTTTAATGATATAAAATTGTTTATGTTTAAGTGTGATGGGCTAAAAAGAAATATTACGGCGGGGGAGGGGGGGTGGGGGAGGATGTGTGGCGTAGAAGCGCAAGGGACCCAGGTCCTCGGATTATGTTCATCCACTTAACTCCTTCATAGGACTACCAACTGCCAAGGTCGACCAGGTGATTCCCCACTGTGTCTACCCCGTTACGTCACGAGACGCAACTAAATGCATACTCTTCTACACTGGTAGAGGAGAAATTGATTCTTAATCATCCTGCGCGGCAGCTGTACGCTATTGCCACACGAGCGGGTTGATCACGTGCGTTGGTGGCACAATCAGGCAACGAGTGCGGCCAAACGGACGCTCTATTCACCCAGCGTGAAGCCCCAGGAAATTCCGTCAGTAGTGTGTCGGTGCATGCTGCGACGAATTTACTGCGCCCAGTTAGTGTCAACTATGAGAGTACTTTCATTAAATAAGATAGCTGTCCTTGCATTAAATCGCTGCGATAGTTGTTCACAAAGGTCGGAAAGAATGGCGTGAGGAGAAATGCTGGATTCATCTGATATAAAGCGAGAGATCTACGAAGGGAAAGTTATTACTTAAAAAACACTCCGAACAAAATCAGTTTACAAAATTTATAATCACAAGTAAAAAAGCGTGACCAATAGTTCTTCACTTTATTCGGTGCACTGTGGTACACTGCTTTCATAGTATCGGTACAGAAGGCTGAGTAATTGTGCTGCCACTTGGTGAAGACGATGAAAGTGTGAGTACTAGGACTGTTGATGCTTTTAATAATATCGGGAATCAGATATATCGATACTTAAAAAAGTATCATTATCGTGCCTCGCTACATCGGAATAAGTATCGAAATATCGATAGTGAGAGTACCGCCGTCCCGGCCTATAAAAACATTGGCTGCACATTGTAAATATACCGCCGATTTTAGAGCTGCATATTTAAGTACTGATTTATTATTAGACACACTGTACATCAACAAGCTGGCAGCCTGCTTATCCCCCTCAGAGCAAGAATGGAAAGAGAAACGATGCACGTTCACGCTTGGCGATAACCACTTTGCTAATAACGAGAATTGCATGCAAGTGCCACAATAAAAGGTGTCCGATGGGTCTGCCGTTCGCTTTCGTCACATATCAGATTTCTCCGGAACACTTCATGTCGACGTCCCTTTTTTTTTTTTCTATTTCTGCCCCAACGCCACCGACCGACCGAGCAGTTGTAGTGTCAAAATTGCGTGGTGAAGCTAAACGTTGCAGTTTCTGATGGCAGCGTGGTACGTCAGCATTTCCCCTCACTCGTCTCTGTCCACCGCAAAGACCAGTTTACTCATTTAGATTTTTGTTCATCATTTTCAGCAACTGTTTCTGAAGAATGCCGATGTGAACAAATAACACACTAGTTGCGTTAAAAACTTTATTTTTTCCTTTAGCACAACTGATGTGCTATTTCTTTTACAACGCAAGTCTGGTTATTCCATTCCATGAATTATTGATAGTAAATTAAAAAAAGTATCAGGATATTTACCCTTCGTGAGGGACAAACTCATTTGGCAATTTCCAAAATTCTATCGCATATGACCAAAGAAAGCTGTTGCGTAATATTCACATTCAGTTAAATGACTTTTGAAAAGTAACGTTCACTCACCAGATGGAGGCAAAAGGTCACGATACTACACATACAATTTTAATCGAAACGCAACAGTTGAATTAACATTAATAAAATATAAGTCGAAATGTTAAATTCACCATAACACTGAAAATACTTCAGATTCACGAAATCTGAGAACAGTTTTTGAATCGCTACGTAATTTCCTTTAAGGTCATACAATTTGTATATAAATTCTCTGCTCTTTCAAATTTCGTAAAAATTTAACTTACTTTAATTTGTTAGATAGCATTCAGGTTTTATTATGGGTGCTACAACATTATTTTACATTCAAATAAATTTCATATGTAGTATAATAAGTCTTTTAACTTAATACTGACATAAAGGAAGTAACAGCTACCCTTCAGACAGCGTAACTCTATCATTGTTATATACGGTGTTACATTTCGTTCTGAGGCATTTAACTGGTGGGGAGGGTGAGGTCTTTAAATACATTTTGTACGGACGCCGAATGTCATTTTAGACCGAGTTAATGTTGAAATGGTCACGTAGATCTACAATGCCCTTATTCTGTGAAATCCAACCAAATGTAAGTCGTCAACGACGTATAAACTTTATAGATGACAGTCTTACGCGACTTCCATCAGTTGTTGCGGAATCTTTTATTTACCAACATTCACTTGACGCATACCTAAAAAACACGATATTACAAAGACCCGGAATCAACTGCAGCCTTCAAAGTCGTCATATTTCACTCACGAAATCCGTAACTTGGATTTGTGGAGTACTGTCGCTATACTGAACGGCGCCTCGAACTCATCAATCGACTCCAAGCACACATGATGCCACAGTTTCCAAAGAAGCACGCTGGAATTCAGTTGCGGTAGTATGGTGTAACCGCATAGTAAAATATCTACATAGTTATTATCCGAATGCGCAGAACTAGAATTCTATATGCAACATCTCCTGCAGCCCAAGTCACGTGGTTCTGGGTTCAAATGGTTCTGAGCGCTATGGGACTTAACATCTGACGAAAAACTTAGAACTACGTAAACCCAACTATCCTAAGGACATCATACACATCCATGCCCGAGGCAGGATTCGAACTTACGACCGTAGCGGTCGCGCGGGTCTCACACTGAAGCGCATAGAACCGCTCGGCCACACGGCCGGCAGTGATTTTGGGACGGCACAAAAAAATGGTTCAAATGGCTCTGAGCACTATGGGACTCAACTGCTGAGGTCATAAGTCCCCTAGAACTTAGAACTACTTAAACCTAACTAACCTAAGGACACCACACACATCCATGCCCGAGGCAGGATTCGAACCTGCGACCGTGGCGGTCGCGCGGTTCCAGACTGTAGCGCCAGAACCGCTCGGCCAACACGGCCGGCTGGGACGGCACATTTTAACCCATATAGCGCTTAGCGTATTTTGAGTGTTTACTTCGCTGCTACAGACAGATCACCCTCAGAAGTACTGTGAAACTTTGTATATGCGTTTTACAGACATCTTAACAATTCAATAGCAGGAACTGAAGTTGGCTTAAAGATATGAAGAGCCATTGCGGTTCTTCGCTCAAGTATCATAGCTCAGATTCCACTTTATTTACGTTTCTTCGCTACAGGATAAATAGTAACAGCCAACAATTTTTTTTACGTTTTCTGTTGCACTTATTCATATTGTCGAATCTCTCTTCTCACTAATTACGTTACAATGACACCGTCGACGGCGCCGAAGCGTCACGAAAAAACAACGCATTTGGAACTATGAAATTGTCACAGCAAACACGGTAAGCGATGATAAGCGATTTTCATCACCACCTTGTCCATTACTGTTTCCAAGTTTTCTTTATTTATCCTTCGGCTTTTCAAAGGAAACATTTTTTTCGCCATATCATCAGCATAGTAAAACCAAGCACTATGCTCAAAAAAATACATCATCAAAGCACGAATTTCGGAATAATAAATAACTGACAGCCAACAACATTTTTTTAACTTTTTCTGTTACACTGATTCATATTCTAGAATCTGTTGTAATTAATTACGCTACGATGACAATCTACAGGAAACTGTCTCGTGCAGAAATACTTAGATACGAACAAGGGTTTGAGGACCTACATAAAATGGAGGAAATTAATCAGGTTGTCATGTATAAATTTTATTTACGAATGAACATAACACCTGTATGTACACAATAACAGGCAGTTTACTCTAACAAGCTTGCAAATTTACCTAGTACTTGTCTCGTACACACATGGCCGTAAAATATCAGAAATCATCTCTACAATACTTTATAATACCGTATACAGATATTTTGACATGTATGTGCCTCATATGAATATAATATTTACAATTACACATTTGTTGAACCTGCCTATGAAAAGTGACTGGTCCTTCTTTCACATACTTCTCTTCACATACGTAGCACTGTCAGTACTGTACCATAGCTGTTGCCAAAACTGAAACGCTCAGAATGGTGTATTGCAAAAGTCAAATACAGGTAATATTCAAGTTCCGCTATTACCGCAAGTGGTAGGCAAGCAACGTCGCTCGAACATCACGTGACTATCCCCGATTGACGTTAAGAACATGTACAGTAGGCCACAGCGAAGGTCCGCTGATTTATCGTTGTAACGTAGCGCTAACATTACGTTCCGAACCATTAACTACGTGTAGACAGTGTTCAATCAAACGGCAGATCGTAGCCTCGCGCGGGGGGCCACAGCCTGGTATTGATTACGAGAGAGACTGCCGATGGGCGAACGAGGCCTGCAGATGCGACCCACGTCCTCCCGAACATCCACCCACTCACTCACCATCTGGCTTTGCGTGACACTTCCGAGCAGTTAACAGGTGTTTTGTGCAACAGATTCTCGCGAACAGATACACACCTCATCTCTTTTGTCTATCTCCTTTTCACTGTAACCCGTACTCGAGGATCATCGTGAAATACACTGCATATCAATGTTAATATTCTCCAGCCAGTATATTCCGATGCACCGACGACAACTCAGTGCAGCACTATTTCTAATGTGACGAGGCAGTCGGATAATACGATACCAACGAATTCTAATTTTTATTTTGGCGGACGGAAATAACAAGTTTTGTTCCACATCTGTTTGAAACTTATCTACAATGTTGCAGCATACCAAGCGTTCGAACACTAGCACACACTGTAGGTGACGTTAAAACTGATCGCTGTATTAAGTAAAGTCTGCGACTGTCGTGCAGTTACATAAAAAGTATGTGAAAGAAGGACGAGTTACTTCTCAGCCGGCCGCGGTGGCAGTGCGGTTCTAGGCGCTGCAGTCCGGAACCGCGGGACTGCTACGATCGCAGGTTCGAATCCTGCCTCGGGCATGGATGTGTGTGATGTCCTTAGGTTAGTTAGGTTTAAGTAGTTCTAAGCTCTAGGGGACTGATGACCTAAGATGTTAAGTCCCATAGTACTCAGAGCCATTTGAACTAACCATTTAGTTACTTTTCATAGGCAGGTTCAACAAATGTGTAATTGTAAATATTATATTCATATGACGCACATATATGTCAAAATATCTGTATACGATATTATAAAGTATTGTACAGATGATTTCTGAGATTTTACGGGCATGTGTGTACGAGACAAGTACTAGATAAATTTGCAAGTTTGTTAAACTGCCTGTTATTGTGTACATACAGGTGTTATGTTCATTTGTAAATAAAATGTATACATGACAGCCTGATTAATTTCCTCCATTTTATGTAGGTCCTCAAACCCTTGTTCGTATCTAAGTATTTCTGCACGAGACAGTTTCCTGTAGATTGTCATCGTAGCGTAATTAATTAGAACAGATTCTAGAGTATGAATCAGTGTAACAGAAAAAGTTAAAAAATATTGTTGGCTGTCAGTTATTTATTATTCCGAAATTCGTGCTTTGATGATGTACTTTTTTGAGCATAGTGCTTGGTTTTACTATGCTGATGATATGGCGAAAAAAATGTTTCCTTTGAAAAGCCGAAGGATAAATAAAGAAAACTTGGAAACAGTAATGGACAAGGTGGTGATGAAAATCGCTTATCATAGCTTACCGTGTTTGCTGTGATAATTTCGTAGTTCCAAATGCGCTGTTTTTTCGTGACGCTTCGGCGCCGTCGACGGTGTCATTGTAACGTAATTAGTGAAAAGACAGATTCGACAGTATGAATAAGTGCAACAGAAAACGTAAAAAAAATTGTTGGCTGTTACTATTTATCCTTTAGCGAAGAAACGTAAATAAAGTGGAATCTGAGCTATGATACTTGGGCGAAGAACCGCAATGGCTCTTCGTATCTTTAAGCCAACTTCAGTTCCTGGTATTAAATTGTTAAGATGTCTGTAAAACGCATATACAAAGTTTCACAGTACTTCTGAGGGTGATCTGTCTGTAGCAGCGAAGTAAACACTCAAAATACGGTATAGTGGGACTGTGATTTAACTGGAGAAGAAGAAAATGAAAGCACTAGGAATATATTGCTATACACATTTTTTTTAAAAAATGTGTACTGCTAAACTATGAACTAAAGACATAGGGGAAACAACAGGCGCGCATGAAAGTTCTGAAAATACAGTGCTAGAGGACGGAGTAAGATGATGGGATGGGGACTTAGGAACTAGAAACCGCAAAACTGTACGGAAAATAAAACTAGAAAACATGAAACAGATTACAGATCATGACAAACGTAAAAATGTTGATACAGAGTAAAGGACTTAATGTAGAACAGGAAGAGAAAGTCGAGTGCGTCAATTTACTCCTACGACTGGCGACATACAAAGGATCAACATTGACTCTTTCCGCTTAACAGTCTCTATGAAAAGTACAACGTTCTGAAGTAAATTTTCAAACCGTAGAAACCGCCATGCAGGGAGGTGCCGTCTATATTCTTGAGCTATTAACAAGGAAAAAAAAGATACAGGTGGTTAAGAAACGAGATCTTAAAGTTGTAGAGGTGGATTCATATACTCGTTACATCAATCCAGTTGGCCAATACGAAGCTAAGCTAAGAAAGAACAAAAATGGGAGTGGTTTCCTAATTATCATTTAATACTTGCTACGCTTCCAATATCAAACAAACATTGACTGCATATTAAGACATTCTTTTACATTTTTTCCTCTCCGAAATTTGCAACTTAAAAACGTGGCTTTGGAAGAACTCAGTTGTTTCTAGATGCTTCCACTATATTTTAATATTGCGTGTTTTCGTTATGTACTGTGTTTGATAATACGTACCTTATAAATTGTATTTTAATACTGTAGTTTAACGTATTTGATGCATAGCATGACTGATGATTTGATGTTTCTCTCCTAACGTCACAACAAGTGTGTGTTGTAGGCGCTTGTCAGTTCTTTGCTGACGATTCCCTAACGGCCGCCATGCACGAGCGACGGATCGCAGCGATTCGTCACCACGGCGCGACGAAAATAAGAACTTTGCTCAGGCGCCACCAACCAGTGTGAGAATTAAGCTGAGGCCCAAGTTGTCATTTATATTCAAAAGTAATACGAATACAAACAAAGGACTTACAAGAGCAGCTGAACGGAGTGGACGGTATCTTGAAAGCAGGATATAAGTTGAACATGAACGAAAGCAAACGAGTATAATGGGATGTAGTCGAATTAAATCAGGTGACGTTGAGGGAATTAGATTAGGAAATGACACACTTAAAGTAGTAAATGAGTTTTGCTATTTGGGAAATAAAATAAGTTAAGAAAAACGAGAATTGTAATTTATTAAACTTGTTTTGAAACCCCTTTCTTGAGAACTGTAGATAACTTTACAGAATATATTACACTTTTTACTGGAGCCAAGCGGGTTACGTACATCTGTCCAGTGTGCTATTGCATTTTGCTTTTTCAATCCCGATACCTTATATGAAATGCCAGTGCACTTGAGTACAGGTGTATTATAGATCCACCCTGAACGTTCTTCTAAATTAAAATGTCCACTTAATATTACAGTACGTCTAGAAGTTAAAACTATTAATAATGTGTGTGTAGTTTCATTTTATAAATACTAAAAATCATCAGACTATTACTGCGAACTTGTCCATCAAATCTGCTTTCACGGCCCAAGCTTCAAAATGTAGGGAGGATATTAAGTGTAGACTGGCAATGGCAAGAAAAGCGTTTCTGAAAAAGAGAAATTTCCTAACATCGAGTATAGATTTACGTGCCAGG